>NW_024081282.1:450949-627353 GCF_003009895.1 Hyaena hyaena
AGGCAAACCATGAGAGACTCTTGAATGCTGACAAAAACTGAGGACTGATGGATGTGGGGGGGAGGGGGGGATGGGCATGGAGGAGGGCACTTTGGGGATGAGCACTGAGTGTTCTGTGGAAACTAATTTGACAATAAACCATTTGTAAAAAAAAAAAAAAAGATTCTGTTTCTCTCTCTCAAAATAAATAAATAAATAAATAAATAAACAAAATAAGCAAGCAAGCAAACATTTAAAAAAAGATTAGAAGTAAAGATAATTCATCTGCATAGCTAACAGATGGAGAAGAAAAGTTTGGTATAAATGAAAGTCTGAAAATTTTATCAAGGGTGAAGTTATCTGCTTTTCTGCTCTTAATACAAGACTTCAGTCAACAACTATGTGTTGAGTGAATAACTTGTGCTAGACACAGTTTTTCGGTGCTGAGAATTCAGCAGTGAACAAAAGAGACAAATCCCTGCACTCATGCTGCTGACATTCTGTTGGGCTTGTCTTACTTTCGGTCTGTTTTTTTCAAGGTGGAAGCTATCCAGTTTTTTTTTTTAGATATATATTTTACATGCCATAAAATTCACCTATGTAAACTGGGCACTTCAGTAGTTTTCAGAATATTTACAGATTTGTGCAACCATCAGCACAGTCTAATTTTACAACATTTTCTTTACCCTGTGTCTCCAAATACATCCCATGCCCATTAGCAAACATTCTCCTTCCCTCTGCATCCACCTAGCTCCAGGCAACTAACGTGTATATATATATAATATATATATATATAATATAACGTGTATATATTATATATATTATATATACACATATATATGTTATATATATATATAAATATATATATTTATATATATAAAACATACTTAATGTCTATATAAATTTGCCATTTCTGGACATTTCATATAAATGGAATCACACACTATATGGTCATTTGCGACTGGCTTCTTTAGCTTAACATAATGTTTGCAAGGTTCATACATATTGTAGCATGTATCAGTACCTCACTCCTCTTTTGAAACTACCTACTTTTATAGTTGTTAATTTAAAATGAGACTTGCCCTAGTTTGTGCCCTTTTTATACTTGTCCATACTCCATAGAAAATTTCACTTTTTTTTTTTTAACTTAACTCCGTTTTAAAAAAAGTTTACTTATTTGAGAGAGAAAGAAAACATAGATGGGGAGGTGCAGAAAGAAAGGGAGAGAGAGAATCCCATGCAGGCTGCACACTGTCAGCATGGAGTCTGATTCGGGGCTTGAGCTCCTGAACCATGAGATGGTGTGAGCTGAAATCCAGAGCCAGGTGCTTAAGCGACTGAGCCACCCAGGTGCCTCAGAAAATTTCACTTCTAATTGAACAAAGAGCTTTACATTGGATGGCTTAATTTTAGAACTAGAAAATTTGGAGGGCATCCAGTTAACTGATAGATGAGTTGATAGAGAACTACGAAAGGAAGTGGTTTGCTGAAGTTCTCATAGTAAGATAGAACTGGAACCTATCTCCTTACACACGGGCTTGACTCCTTTATCACAGGGCTAACTTGGTATGGATTGTGCTAGTTTTATTTTCTTTTATCTGTAGGATTCTGTAACTTTTTTAAATTAAATGATTTTGATTCATTTCAGTTTATAGACTGTTGGATTTTCCTATAAGAGCAATTTTCTTAGTCTATAATCTATTATATATAATATATAAATATGTATATATATTTCATATATATAGTTTCTTAGAAACTAAGAAAATTGCATATACATATATATCAAGCAAATAAGATTTTCTTTGATCACAATCTAATGTCCCATTTTATATTAGTCTCACAAAAAATTACTCACCCTAAAAGTATACCTATCATTTCCAGCTACACCTTCTCCATGTCTGCATTCAATTGGCTTTCCATTGTATAAATGTTTAAAAGGACATAGCCAATAAAAGAATACCTGTCATCTATATCTATCTATCTTTCTAAACTTCATGAAATTATTCAGGATGCATTTTTAATTATAATGAACAGTGCTTGAGAATATGTGGAAAACCAGATTAAAAATTTTTAATCTCAGTATCCACAATTAAATCCATTAGCTTCCAGATGAAATGAATAGAGCAGAGTACATGTAATCTAACCAGCAGCTACCAGTTTTTTTTTTTTACAAGTATTCAGCCTCTACTTAAGCCTACATACCAAAGTAAAAGATCTATTTCAACTACTATATATCAAATTTCTTTGAAGTTTCTAAAGAAAACCTTCAAAATTTGTTGAACTTCAGTTACTCTTATGCCAAAGTTTCCTTATGGTCCTCATATTTATTTTATACTTTAATATTTTCTGCATGGCTTCTGGTGTTATAGCATTTTGCTTTCCTTTGGTTTGTTCCAACTGAAAACCCTCCCCTTCTTTCCCCAACAATCATCTAGATCCTTCATGTATTATGTGTATGTTCCCCTGATTATTATAATACAGTGCAGGTATCATGCTCAGAATTTGTGTTTCAAAATTAGACCTACCTCTCCAGAGTGCTAATCAGTGCCTGCCTCAATATGTACTCAGAATTACTTATGTATTACACATTGTAACTGACTTTATATTTCACTACTAAACATAGAAATTGAGAAGTTATGTGAATTCCATCTAAGCATTTGATTACATTTGATAAATCTCTTACCTGTGTAAGAATCTCCTACCTATATAAGAAATCAACTTAGAGCTATTATTTCTTTATTAGAAACTGACTATAGCTACTATTCATGTTGCTTACTTTTCTATATTTAACATGCTCTTAAATTATAACATATGTTTAAATCTCCTTTCATAAGTCCCTAAGGTATATATTAAAATATCTATTGAGAAAAAGAAAATTTGATGTGGATGAGAGAAGTAAACAGTAAAATGTTATCTGAGAGAGAGACCTGAGAGAAATGAATCAGAGAGAGAGAGAGAGAGAGAGAGACCTGAATGAACATTTCAAAAGAGCTGTGTCTCAAGTGCAGCAAAAGTTCCTCATTTCCAGTGACCTCAAGTCCACTTTTTCTCAACCTTTCTATCAAGGCCCCAAGTTCTCGTGCAACTCCTCAGTCTTAAGGCATAATGAAGAAGGAACCAAAGTGCCAAGGCCAGCTCAATGGTTTACTGCGGAAAACTTGGAAGGGCTTTGATTTTTAGAGAATGCTTTACAACATAATCTTTATCATGTTGAGTCTAGCAAAGAGCAGCACATACCAATCAAATCTATTTTGGTTGGCAAGATAGGGATGAGTCAAGGATTGTTTTCCTGGATTCTAAAGTCATTTTTTCTGCTTTCTGGAGGTTCTCCTCCCTGCAGTCTTCAGGTGTGCAAAGTGAATACTTGTACCCTACCTCTGTTTCTCAATTTAGCAATGTTTTAAGTGTTCCTCTCCCTCATTCCCAAACCGGATTCTTTTGTTAGTGCCTTTAGAAGTTTCTGCCATGACTATGTGAGTTCTATAAACTCAAACTAAATGTTTTAACATTATAAAGAAATGAACTGGATCTTCATGGTTCTTTTGTTTTCTTTTCAATCACAGCACAATAGTTACATTATCTTACTTAGGTTTCTTTAAGGACATTTTGTATTTTACTCACCTTAAATTTTATAGTAATATACATAGCAATATATTGATAGTAATATATAGAAATAAGAAAAATGAAACTAAAAGGGATACTCCTGAAACACCAGACCCTATATGATACAAGGCTCTCTGGCCAATTCCAATGTGTGTGAAGGAGGGGTTCTCCATATTACCTAATAATTCTCAGACACCAGCTGTCCTACAATTTAACTCAATACAGATACTATCTCACAGTGATCGCATCAGATTTCACAGGTTAAGGGCTCATCCCTACAGGACTGTCGCCCTGCCGCTCCTTCACATGCCAGTAGCAAGACCAGGCTGCCACTATGTTTCTGACGGACCCGCAGACTATGGATTGGAGGTTCCAACAATCTCCTCCTCAAATTTGATTAATTTCCCAGAGTGGCTTACAAAACTCACAGAAACATCTTACTTACTAGATTACCAGTGTTAAAAAGAAATCCACAGGCTCAAAACAGTATCACTAGGCCAAAGCCAAGTCACCATACGAGGGCTTAATACCTAACCTAATTGCAGTTTCAACCTCTCAAAAAAATGTAAGTCTTAACCTGCCAATCAGGAATTTTCTGATAAGCACAGGGAGGTAATCTGTCACAGGGACCCTCTTCATCCCCAAAGGAAGATGAGGTGATCTACCTAGTAAGACTCCCTGTCTTTCCACCTAAGGAAAGGTGACTTTGCCTGGATCATCCCTTCTTTTCTTTTGCTGATAACTTTCTTGTCCCACCCTCCTTCCTATAAAAACTTTCCATTTTGCACAACTCTGTAGCTCCCATCTACTTGCTAGATGAGATGTAGCCTGATTCATGAATCACTTAATAAGTCTCAGTCGAATTTTTGTCCCTTAACACCAATTTATTATCAGAAACAGCCAGATGGAAGGGATGCATAGGGCAAGTGATGTGGAAAGGGTGTGGGGATAGTTTTAACTCATTTAGAAAGGGGATGATAGACCCAGTGACTATAAGGCAGTCCCACTGAAACATAAATGACCAAGTAAAAGCAGGTTCTTCATCTACAGTGCTCATTCCTCTATTCCTAGAATGTAAAACAGTGATAGAGAAATAGAGGATCATCATTAAATATGTATTGAATAAATTAATGAGAATAAGTGGCCTTGTCCAAAGCATCACAATTACTTACGACAGAATCAGGATAAAATCCAAAGTTATTATTTGTTGCCTACAAGGCCCAATCATGAGTCCATGTCATGGCAGGTGGACTGTTTGAAGGATAGGACCTAAAGGAAAAATGTATGTCTAGGAGTCCATACCTATCCAGTGCAGGATCCTGAACATAGTGATATAGATATCAAGTCAACAAATCTCTGGTGAGCTTGTTAATGAGCCACAAATAAAGTACACTTAGAAACATTGGTAAAAGGGCTGAAATTTTCTTTGATTTGACTCTTAAACACAAATTGCTCTTTAATTACATAAAATGAAAGCTCTGATTTTATAATATATTCAAACTCCTACGAAAGCTCTGAATTTTATAATATATATTTAAACTCCTATTTTTCAGAAGCTCATTAGGTTCATTTATTGCGTACTTTTTCTTTTTATGAGACTTTAAAGTTTTTATGCTGACCGTAGCACAAGAAAAGAAATAAGGCACCATCCACCATTGAGTGACTTCATCTACCAATAGCTTAAAGGGAAACATAAAAATAGAAGCCCAAATGCAGATGTATTTTGAAGCAATGCTGCATCATTACCAATTAAGGCAAAGAGGAGAAAGTTTCTCTGATATATATCAGAGTTAAAAACTAAGTTCTGTCTGGAAAGTCCATTTTATTATGCACTATATTTAGGGTAGGAGTGGCAAAGTCAATTGTAAATAAAAAACCAAGATACAAGTGCTACAATAAATGGAATTTTCATTACTGAAATCACTGTTTTAACAATTGCCTACTTAAAAAATATATAGGGTAAAATGTTTGCATTAAAAGTTAGTAATTTTTTAATTCCCCAATTGTCCCTTCCTTTTAAAAGTTTAGTCCATGTTTTGAGGTCATTTTATTTTATTTTTTTTAATGTTTTATTCATTCCTAGGAGAGAGAGAGAGAGAGAGAGAGAGACAGCGTGAGCAGGGGAGGGTCAGAGAGAGAGGGAGTGACACTGGAGGCTCTGAGCTGGCAGTCAGCACAGAGCCCGACGCGCGGCTCGAACCCACAAACCGCGAGATCATGACCTAAGTGAAAGTCGGACGCTTAACCAACTAAGCCACCCAGGAGCCCCTTGAGGTCATTTTAAATAAGTGCAAGTATGAAATTCATTGCTTTGAAAATACTAATTTATTGTCAACAGCAGTGATGTCTTCGTTTACTTAGCATCCACCCATTTATGTGCTTACTGAACAGCAATTCTGTGCCAGACACTGTGCATTAAGGCTAGAAACACCTCTGATTTCGTGTTCTTATAGAGATCATGTTCTAGTGGAGAAATTGAGGAGACTAACAAGAGTTGGTCAACAGAACTTGAGAGTAACATTAAAAATAACAGTAATCCCAGAAATAATACTAAAAATTACCCTTTTTTAGTGTCTACCCTATGTCAAGCACTGTGCCATAATTTTAATCTTCTTGGATCTGACATCAAATGTTGGAGACAGATATTTACAAATGAGACAATGAGGTGAACAAAAATGTTAAACACAGTAAGTGGTGGAGTCAGGATTTGAATCCTGGTCTTAGTAAAAATCCTGGGGCTTTAACTTTTTTAGACTGCCTTTCAAAACTACCTAACAGGTTGAGGTAAGACACAAATTCCTTTGTAAAAAAAGAAAAGTATTATGTTTCATTTCTAGAAATATAATCTAAAATCCATCTCTAGAAATGTAAGTATTTAAGATCCTTAATAGGTAATGACAAAAATTCTGAGATTAGTCATTTTGAGATAAACTCTAGATCTGCCACTAACTAGGTGTGTAAATCTGGGTCTGATCAATATTTGAACATACAATATTTAAACTTTATAAATTCAATATTTAAACATTCTTTGTCTCAACTTTCTCATTCGTAAATGTTTGTATGAATACTGAATGAATAAATAAGTGTAAAGTGCTTAGAACAGTGCCTACTTGTATGGGTAATAAATAAATATTAGCTATTTTCATTGTTATTAATCTGTTTTCTGTGGACCAATCAGAAAAGATCTGAAGTTTTAAGAGACTCTGTTGACAATCCTTCTCCTACCTATCCCGGCAAATTTCAGGTTGCCATATTCATGTGTCTTCTTCACTACTAGTAAATATTGGTCACCTGTTGTGTCTCTTTCTCCTTCATTCCCATGGCTTCTCCCCACACTTTAACTTTCCATTCTTATCCTTCTCCTGTTACATTCTTTATTCTCTACACTTTTACTTTCTTCTTCCCTTTTCTTCACTTCAAACTTTAAAAATTGACTTATAATTTGCATTACAATTTTTACATATTTTTTTCCTTTACAGTAGTGACTATACTGTACAATTCTTACTGTTTAAGCGGTATTTTATGATGTTCTACAGACCATTAACTTCTTCAGTTTCTTGAAGTATCAGTGCAGATTCTAACAGAGTGTTGTGCTGGCAGGTAAGCAGTGTGCATTTGTTCATAAGGTGAATAAACTTTGTCTATTACCATTTTGTAACTTGATATCCTCCTATTCAGAAGAGTGAGTAGGAGGCAAGAAAAATTAACTTCTATTTACCTCCTTTTTTACTTCCTTTATATTTAGCCTTCAGATTCAGTCCTTTTCTGCAAGAATCTTAGATTGTGTTGTGTTATGCTATGTCATATCATATCACATCATATCATATCCTTTCATATTGTATTGTATTTTCAGAAACATTCAATTTGATTTGTATGAACTCTTTCCAACTTCAAAGCTATCTCTTTCACTGTTCTCTGGACACATTACAAATGAACATGAACATTTTCTGAACTGTAATCTAGTGCCAAGGTGGAGTGGGTTTTTCTGACCACTACATTGTTATAAACAAAACTCATACCGTAATTTTTTCTCAAATGACATCACAAGATTTTCTATCCAAAGCATGAATATCTTTGGATAAGGGAGGCAACCAGAAGTGAAAATAGATGTAGGAAAATTATATAGTATACTTTGTAATGTTTGTATTCAGCATATTTTGAACTAACATCTGCCCCTTAGATGTAGTCATACAATGTCTATGGATTTTTAATGATTGGGTACTCAAGCATAAAATGCTTAGAAACAATTGATTTACCATTAAAACTATTTGAAATGCCATGGAAATGAACATTTTTTACTTCAGATGTAAGCAGCCAATTGTAGTTTTACTTTTAAAATGGGATGAAAGTATATTCAAATCTAAGTGATTACACTAACTGGAAACATCTTCCTCCAAAGTCAATGTGAAAAATTTCTCTATAACTAAGACCTCTCTTAAAATACAGCTTTGGGGATTCTTTCAATAGAGAAGGTATCATTCTATGAATATCAGTCATCATCTCAATAGTATCTCAATAAAAAATGTGAAGGTGTTGGGGGGGTACAATACAATGAGCAAGGACTCCTCCCTAGGCTGTCTCCATGCTTGCTGCTTAGGCACAGTCCTCAGACCAGAACTAGCAAACTAGCAGAACTCTCTCTCTCTCTCATTTTGACCGTGAGATCAAGGCCTGAGCTGAGATCAAGAGTCAGATGCTTAACCAACTGAGCCACCCAGGTGCCCCATCAGTATCTCTTTTTGACCAATGCTACCCTAATATGAAAGTGTTTGTGATTCAATCTTGATTCAGGAGGTCTGGGATGGCCTGAGATTCTGTATTTCTAATAAGTTTCCATGTAATATTAAGGCTGCTTGCTGCTGGTCCACACGTCGAAGAGTAAAGGTTCTAGAAAGCCAAGGGTAACTACTCTGGATATACTTTAGCTTATCCATTATGATGATATTTTGTGATGGTACACCTTCAGTATGTATATTTGTGAAGTAATTTAGAAATAGCTAATATTTATTGAATATACACTTATGAGAAAAAATTTAGAGATAGAAACTTATGAAAATACAAAATTAAATAACTGGTAAAATTTTCTGAGACATGAAAATTACCATGGAAAAAAGTCAAAAGAATTTCATCAGACTACTGATGAAATTTCAGTACTACTAAAAAATGACACATATTTTGGTGAGGTCATAATTTAATTCCTATTTTTACTTGATAGCCACATCCTGATGATAAGAAAAAAATACTTTATGATTTCTTAGAGAGCTTGAAAAGAAGCACTCATTTTTAACTGCATATGAACCACCTTTTCTTTTTCATTGGGGAAAAATAGTAAAATCAGAATATTTTACCATTATTAGGTTGTCAAAAGTTTTGAAATTTCCATATTAGTATATTAAGATTGTGCGATTTTAGGGGCATTTCCCTATTCTGAATGAAATAGTTGAAATTTTTACTACCTGATTTATTTAATTACTGATAGATGTCACATATCCTGCTTGGACAATATTTTATAAAATGGGATATTGCTATGTGAATAAAATATTTGTAACAAACGCATATACAAGGACTTTTAATATTTAGAACTGCAAGAGTCCTTGGAATCATCCGGTATAATTCTTTTATTTCAAAAGGACAAATCAAATCAAAGGTTCAAGAACCTAGGTGATTTTCCAAGGCCCCACCCAGCTAGTTTGTGGCAGAGATAGGATGAGAACCCAAAGCTCTTGCTGCTCAAGAGTTGTTGTTTGTTTTTCCATAACAGTTTGAATTTCTGGCTTGTTTATCTGAGATCAACTTTGTAAAAGCCCAGAGAATGATGATGATGATGATGATGGGGAGGAGGAGGAGGAGGACAATTTTTAACCTGTGTGGCATTAAAAGAGTCCACCCCAGAAATACCTATAGACTCATTTTTTTCTTTTAAATGAAATTAAAATATTTATTAACATATACACTGTAAAAAAGAAACAATTTTGATGGCGAGTTATCAAATAAGGACTAATATATTTGTTGGAAGAAACTTATCTTCAAAATTAGAGGGTATGGAGCTTAAATTGAAAAACAAACTCTAGAAATTTGGGACTCCGAGGTGGCTCACTCAGTTAAGCATCCAACTCTAGGTTTCAGCTCAGGTCACGATCTCATAGTTGTGTGATGGAGTCCCATGTCAGGCTCCACGCTGAGTGTCAAGCCTGCTTAAGATTTTCTTTTTCCCTTGCTCTCTTCCCCTCCCCCACTCTCCCTCTCAAAATAATTAAATCTTAAAAAAGAAAATAAAAGGGGTGCCCAGGTGGCTCAGTTTGTTAAGCATCCAACTCAATTTCAGCTCAGATCATGATCCCAGTTTGTAAGATCGGGCCCCACATCTTACATGGGTGATACCATGCAGAGTCTACTTGGGATTCTCTCTCTCCTTCTCTCCCTTTCCTTCCCCTGCTTGCACTCCATTTCTCTGAAAATCAATAAATTGATTTAAAAAAAAGAAAAAAAGAGATTAAATATACATATTTGAAATACATATACTACTCTTTTTGCTTTGAGTATGAAATAATGTCGTAATTAAAATATTCTCACATTATGACAACTCTGGATCCTCTCCTGCCCCTCATGGCAGAAAGGCCAGCTTTTTCTTAATATCTCAAACTATTCTTTTTTTTTTTTTTAATGTTTTATTTATTTCTAGGAGAGAGTGAGAGAGAGACAGCGTGAGCAGGGGAGGGTCAGAGAGAGAGGGAGACACAGACTGTGAAACAGGCTCCAGGCTCTGAGCTGGCAGTCAGCACAGAGCCCTACGCGGGGCTCGAACCCACGAACCGCGAGATCATGACCTAAGCAAAAGTCGGACGCTTAACCGACTAAGCCACCCAGGCGCCCCAATCTCAAACTATTCTTAAGGACTTGCTTGCCTTGGCTAGTTGAATTCTTGCTCCTCTCCTGCTTGCCTGAGTAACGTGGCTAGAGACTGAGAACCAAAGTGTACCCTATTAAGCCAGATTTATGCAAGAGCTGGCCCTCTCACAGCCTCTCTTTGTGGTTTTAAGTTCTCCAGTACCAAATTGCTCTCCTGGCTAAAGTTCAGAGCAGTTCAGCTATCCAGTGCAAGGCCATAAGCAATAGAAATTGCCACAGGCTGAAGCTCTGAGTTAGGCAGAAATGTTAGAAGCCCAGAAGTCAATTTGGTTCAGAGGTAAGGACTTTTTCAATGCAGCTGCTCATTCTTTGGGGAAGGATTCCTCCCAGTGTTAGATTCATTGAGTTCTTACAGCAGAAAGAAGTACCTTGAGCCTTAACTATAACAGCTATCTTATTGTTTTATTTTATTTTATTTTGAACTTTATCTTTTAAATACTACTTCAAAGTTTGATGTAAAATTAAGGGGAAAGTAAAGAGATTTACCATATATTCCCTACCCCTGCTTGCAACAGGCATCCCAACCATCAACATCTGGCACACCAGAGCAGTATATTTGATACATGTGATGAACCAAATTAACATATCATTTTCACTCAAAGTCCATAGTGTACCTTAGGATTCACTTCTGGTGTTATACATTCCATTGGTTTGGATAGATTTATAATGTTGTGTTAATCATTATGACATCATAGACAGTGATTTTACTGCCCTAAAAATCCTCTGTGCTCTGCCCATTCATCTCCCTGACCCCTAAACCCTGGCAACCACTGATCTTTTTACTGTCTCCGTAGTTTTGCTTTTACCAGAATGTCATATAGTAGGAATCATACAAGATGTGGCTTTTTCACATTGGCATTTTTGTTCATTTTAGGGCTGAATGATATTCCATTTCTGGTTGTATTATAATTTATTCATTCACCTAGTGAAAAACATCTTGCTCCTTCTACATTCTGGTAAGTATGAATAAAGCTGCTGTATACATCTGTATGCAGATTTGTGTGCAGACATAAGTTTTCAACTCCTTTGGGTAAATACCAAGGAATGTGATTGCTGTATCATATGGTAAGAGTGTGTTTAGTTTCATAAAATACTGCCAAACTCTTCCAAAGTACTTGTACCATTTGCACTGCCACCAGCAATGAACAAGAGAGAGTTCCTGTTGCTCCACAGCCTTACCAGCATTCGATGTTGTCAGTGTTCTGAACTGTGACCATTCTAATAGGTGTGTGGTAGTATGTCATTATTTTAATTTTCATTTCACTTATATAATGTGGAACATCTTTTCATATACTTATTTGTCATTTGCATATCTTCTGTGGCAATGTGTCTGTTAAGGTTTTGGCCCATTTTTTAATGGTACAGCTTGTTTTCTTATTGTTGCCTTTTAAGAGTTCTTTGTATATTTTGGATAATATATTTTTTTCTTTGTCAGTTTTGTATCTTTTGCAAATATCTTCTCCTAGTGTTTAACTTGTCTTCTCGTACTCTTGACATTGTCTTTCACAGAATAGAAGTTTTTAATTTTAATGAAGTCCAGAGTATTATTTCTTTATGGGTTATGACCTTGCTCTTTTATCTAAAAAGTCATTGCCATACCCAATCCAGGTTTTCTTCTAGGTTATCTTCCAGGACTTTTACAGTTTTGCATTTTACACTTAGGTCTATGATACATTTTGAGTTAATTTTTGTATAGGATGCACGGTTTGTTTGGATACATTTTTTTGGTATGTGGATGTCCGGTTGTTCCAATACCTTTTCTGCAAGAGTGTATCTTTACTTCATTGTATTGCCTCTGCGCCTTTGTCAAAGATCCATTGACTAATTATGACATCTTTTAAAGAATATATTTTCAACTTCCTTGCCTTCCAATTTTCAAGTGTGTCTACAATCACAGGTCTGAGTGTTCCAGCATAAACTATACACTCTGCTCAAATTCCACCCTCCCTAAGACAATGTCAAGTGTAGGTCACCAGTCCAGAATCTCTCTTTCTCGTACCGAAGATTGTCTTTTGCACATGGGACTGACCATCTCTTATTGCAACTTCAATGTAGAACACTCTGAAATTTAAGATATTTTAATAATCTTCAATATCAAGGAGAAAATGTATGGTTCCACTTCCTTTATAAATAGAAGTTTCTTTGGCTTTTGGGTAAAATTTTGGCTGTGAATACTCATGTCAGAAGGAGATTGCCAAATCCACATTACACCAAAATGTAAACCCTGGGCTCTTGACATGCCCAAGTATTCTGATATATTCCTTTCAGAAAGTATAGATATCTTTCTACATAACTAATGAGGAAGGGGAAATCTGTTTCAAATGTGATTCTGCAACATGTGAACAAAGCATAGTAATGCTACCCTTAAATATCAGGCCAAATATATACAAAAATAATTTAATGCCCCATACTCTCTGGAGATAGATACAGATAAGAGAATAGTTATAGATAGTACTTTAGAACACTGAGAATAACTAACACTTGAACAATTGATACCAAAAGAAACCCAATATAAAAGAAAGATGAATATATGACCATTATAAAATAGATGAGTTTTGGTTGCTTGGTTAATGAGTGACAGTTCAAACATTCACAAAATGTTTATTGCGCATCTGTTCTACAATAGAAAAGAAATTTTGTCCTTGTTTCAACTTCTTTATGTGTATACATTTAACTCTTCATAACTATCTCTTTAAGTTGTTCTATATATTTTAAATTCTCATTATTATCTTTATGTAATTTAGGAAACCAATGTTTATTGACTGTGTAATAAACTACAGAATGCAATATTGTACACCTGAATTAAAACAAATCTGTTAAAGCCTCAAAATATTTCCATGTGTTTTGATTTAAATACATGTAAAAAGTAAATTTGGGGGCGCCTGGGTGGCTTAGTCGGTTAAGCGTCCGACTTTCGCTCGGGTCATAATCTCACTGTTTGTGGGTTCGAGCCCCGCGTCGGGCTCTGTGCTGACTGCCAGCTCAGAGTCTGGAGCCTGTTTCAGTCTGTGATTCCCTCTCTCTCTGACCCTCCCCTGCTCATGCCGTCTCTCTGTCTCTCTCCTAGAAAAAAAAAAAAAAAGTAAATTTGGCATCTAGCTAATCATAGCTTTAACCAAAGGCTTCAGACTTTAGAAAACTGGCCTGTCTTTCATTATCTCATCCATTCAGTAAGTGTTTATTGGATATTAACTATTGCCAAGCACTAATCTAAGTTCTGGGATACGGCATTAAATCACATGCAGTTATTTAAACTGAGATTCAGATATCACAGATTGCTCCAGTACTCACTGATCTTAGTGTCCTAAAGGACTTACAGTCTGTTATATAATTTTAAAACTAATTGTAATTATGTGTCAATTGTGCATGTTTAAAAAATTTTAAATCCCCAATAGTACCATTCTAATATTATCTGGCAAGAACACATAAATTAAATAGTCATATAATGAAAGGCTATTTTGAACCTGATTTGGGGCCCTAAAACATCAGTTTAATAAGTTTAGTTTTTATCTTCTAACAAATGAGGAAACATTCCTCTCACTGGGTTAAGTGACTAGCCTTACTGTGTCCATAATGGATAAGAGGAGGCTTCAAATAGAGTCAGAAAAAAAACTGTCAAAAGTTTATAACATATAGGATGAATGATAATTAGGAACTGACCAGAGTGATAATGGAAGAGATACATAGAAATTGATGGATATGAAAGATCTACTTGTACCTATCTCCGTTCCTTGTAGCTCCATGCAAAGGAAAGACCCTGACAGGCTCCATTTCCCAGGCTCCTCTGTCCAACTCTTGCTTTTAGCTCAGGTCATGATCTCACTGTTTGAGGGTTCCAGCCCCCAATAGGCTCCATGTTGGAGGTGTGGAGCCTAATTGGAATTCTCTGTCTCCCTCTCTCTCTGCCAATCCCTGACATGCATGAGCACAGCCCCTCTCTCTCTTTCTCTCTCAAAATAATAAAATAAACTTTAAAAATGTTTTTAAAAAAGAAAAGAGGATCCTTTGGGTCCCACAGGAATTAGCAGTTCTCTGCTTGGAGTGCATTTGAGAACAGGGGCACGGCCTCTCTTGGGGGCAAAAGATGAGAAGGGAACCATTGAGCTAGCCTATTCACTAATGTAGGAACAAAGTCACTGGCAGAGGATAGGGAGCCTTGTTGCTGATCTTTTGCTGCACTTTATCATAAACTCCAACCTGCTAGCAGCCGCACAATCAATTTCTGGCACAAGCTGGCACTGGCCAAAGCACGGCGAGACCCTCACCCAGAGGTCTATTCCACATGAATCTCTAAATTTGGAGTTTCAAAACCCAGGGGCATGCCTGAGATCAAACACAGGAGTGGGCCACTTGGCAGACACAAAAGAGATTATGGTTTGCTTCTGTGATGGCTTCCTAAACAGAGGAAGGCACAAGCTCCCTGCTCCGGTGATGATAGAGCAGGGGCCCTCACTTTCATCTGGAACATCAGTATTGAGGGACTTCATTGAGCAAAATAACGCCACCAAGTGGAGACTAGCGATGATTACACCAAGCTCTGTTCCCCCCACCCCCTCTCTGGACTCCAGGTGCATCTCCAATAGGGCAAGTCCGTTTGAGAATCAACACAGCAGGCCTCACCCCCAGAAGACAAGCACAAATCCCCTGCACTCATCAGGTGTACTGATAATACAGTGCTACAAAGCTGCAGATCTAAGGGAAATATCATCTAGCTTCACTTGTTTCCCCCTCCCCACCTTGGGGTTCAGAAAAAGCATTTTTTAAATTTAGAACATTTTCTTTTATTTTAATTGAAAAAAATTATTTTTGGATCTAGCTTCTTTTTATAATGTTTTTTAAATTTATTTTTGAGAGAGAGATAGAGACAGCGTGAGCAGGGAAGGGTCAGAGAGAGAGAGGGAGTCACAGAATCCGAAAACAGGCTCTAGGCTCTAAGGTGGCTGTCAGCACAGAGCCCGAAGCGGGGCTCGAAAGCACTAACTGTGAGATCATGACCTGAACCAAAGTCCAATGCTTAACCGACTGAGCCACACAGGCGCCGCCGGATCTAGTTTCTTTTAACAAAAAGACCAAAACATACCTAGGATCTAACTTCATTTTTTTTTTTTATCTTGACTATATGACAAGATGTAGGAATTCAATTGAGAAGAAAAAACAGTAAGAAGTTACAGCCAGGGATTTAATCAATACAGATGCAAGTAAGATGTCTGAACTAAAATTTAAAACAACAATTATGAGGATACTAGCTAGACTCGAGAAAAGCATAAACGAATAAAGAATACCTTACTGTAGAGATAAAGGAACTAAAATCTAGTCAGACTTAAATTAAAAATGCTATAACTGAGATGCAAACCCAAATGTATGCCATGACGAGGATGGATGAAACAGAGGAATGAACTAATGATACAGAAGATTAAATTATGGAAAATAATGAAGCTGAAAGAAAGGTACTGGTTCATGAATGTGGACTTTGGAGACTCAGTAATGCCTTAAAGAGTAATAATATTTGTATCATAAGAATCCCAGAAGATGAAGAGAGAGAAAAAGGGGCAGAAGGTTTATTTGAGCAAATTATAGCTGAAAACTTCCCTAACCTGGAAAAGGAAACTGACATCAAAATTCAGAAAGCACAGAGAAATCCCATTAAATTCAACAAAAGCTGGCCATCACCAATAAATATCAGAGTCAAATTCACAAAATAGGAAGACAAGGAAAGAATCCTAAGAGAGGGAAGGGAAAAAGTTTTTAACCTACAAGGGAAGACAAATCAAGTTCACAGCAGATCTGTCCATAGAAACTTGGCAGGCCAGAAGGAGGTGGCATGATATATTCAGCATATTGAATGAAAAAAAAAAATGCAGCCAAGAATACTTTATTGAAACAGGTTATCATTTAGATTAGAATGACTAATAAGGAGTGTCCAAAACAAAAACTAAAGGAGTTCATGACCACTAACCAGTTCTGCAAGAAATATTAAAGGAGACTCTTTGAGTGGAGAGAAAAAAAGACCAAATGCAGCAAAGGCTAGAAAGGAACAGAGAACATCACCAGAAACACCAACTTTATGTAAAACAAAGACACTAAATTCATATCTATCAATAATCACCCTGAATGTAAATGTACTAAATGTTCCAATCAAAAGACAAAGGGTATCAGAATGGATTAAAAAACAACAATAGCAACAAAACCCATCTATATGCTGCCTACAAAAAACACATATTAGGACTAAAGACACTTGTGGATGGAAAGTGAAGGGACAGAGAATCACTTATCAGGCTAATGGACATCAAAGGAAAGTGAGAGTATACATACTTATATTAGGTATACTAGATTTTAAAACAAAGACTGAAAAAAGATATGAAGAAGGGTATGATATCATAATTAAGGTATCCATCAAGAAGATCTAACAATTATCAAATATTTGTGCCACCAATTTGAAAGCACCAAGATATATAAATCAATTAAAAATAAATATAAAGAAACTCATTGATAATAATACAGTAATAGTAGGGGACTTTAACACCCCACTTACAGCAATGGGTAGATCATCTAAGCAGAAAATCAACAAGGAAACAATGGCTTTGAGTGACACACTGGATGAGATGGACTTAACAAATATATTCAGAACATTTTTTCCTAAAGCAGCAGATTACACATTCTTTTTGAGTGCACATGGAACATTCTCCAGAATAAGTTACATATTGAGTCACAAATCAGCCCTCAACAAGTACAAAAAGATTGAAATCATGCTATCATATTTTCAGACCACAACTCTATGAAACTTGAAGTCAACCACAAGAAAAAGTTTGGAAAGCCCTCAAATACATGGAGGTTAAATAACATTCTACCAAACATGAATGGGTTAACTTGGAAATTAAAGAAGAAATTAAGAAGTACATGGAAGCAAATGAAAACACAACAGTCCAAAACCTTTGAGATGCAGCAAAGGCATTCCTAAGTGGGAAGTATACTGTAATTCAGACCTACATTAAGAAGCATGAAAGGTCTCAAATACACAGCCTAACCTTACAATCAAAGGAGCTAGAAAAGGCACAGCAAATAAAGCCTAAAGCCAACAGAAGAGGGTAAATAATAAAGAATAGAGCACATAAAAAACACAGTAGAACAGATCAATGAAACAAAGAACTGGTTCTTTGAAAGAATTAATAAAATTGCTAAACCTCTAGCCAGACTGATCCAAAAGAAGAGAGACAGGAAGTAAATATATAGAATCATGAATAAAAGAGATTACAATGAACACCAGAGAAATACAAATGATTATAAGGAAATAATATGGAAAATTATATGCTAAAAATCTCAGCAATCTGGAAGAAATGGACAAATTCCTAGAAACATAGAAACTACCAAAGCTGAAACTGGAAGAAAAAGAAAATTTGAACAGACCAATAACCAGCAAAGAACTTGAATCAGTATAATAAAAAAATCTTCCAACAAACAAAAGTCCAGGGCCAGATGTCTTCTCAGGGCAATGCTACCAGACATTCATTCATTTTTTAATGTTTTATTTATTTTTGAGAGAGAGAGAGAGAGCGAGAGAGAGCGAGAGAGAGCAGGGGAGGGTCAGAGAGAGAGGGAGACACAGAATCCAAAGCAGGCTACAGGCTCTGAGCTAGCTGTCAGCACAGAGCCTGATGTGGGGCTCGAACCCACAAACCATGAGATCATGACTTGAGCCGAAGTTGGATGCTTAGCCTACTGAGCAACCCAGGTGCCCCTACCAGACATTTAAAGAAGAGTTAATACCTATTCTTCTCAGACAGTGAAAGAAGAAAGAAAGAAAGAGAGAGAGAGAGAGAGAGAAAGAAAGAAAGAAAGAAAGAAAGAAAGAAAGAAAGAAAGAAAGAAAGGGAGAGAGAGGAAGGAAGGAAGGAAGGAAGGAAGGAAGGAAGGAAGGAAGGAAAAGAAAAGAAATGGAGGAAAAACTTCCAAACTCATTCTATAAAGTCAGCATTACCTTAATTCCGAAACCAGACAAAGACCTATCTAAAAAGAGTTACATGCCAATATCCCTGATGAACATGGATGCAAAAATTCTCAACAAGATACTAACAAAACAAATATAACAGCACATTAAAAGAAGTATTCACCAAGATCAAGTAAGATTTATTCCTGGGCTGCAGGGGTAGTTCAATATTTGTAAATCAATTGACATGATAGACCACATTAATAAAAGAAAGGATAAGAACCATATGATTGTCTCCACAGATGCAGAAAAAAAACATTTGACAAAATACAGCATCCATTCTAGATTTAAAAAAAAAACTAAAAAAGTATGGATAGATGGAACATACCTCAATGTCATAAAGGCCATTTATGAAAGACCCATAGCTAATATCCTCCTCAGTGGAGAAAGAATGAGAACCTTTCCTGTATGGTCAGGAAGAGTACAGTGATATCCACTCTCACCATTACTATTTAACACAGAACTGGAAGTCTTAATCTCAGCAGACAACAAAAAGAAATATAAGATATCCAAACTGGCAAGGAAGAAGTAAACTTTTACTATTTGCAGATAACTATATGTAGAAAACCTTTAAGACTTCACCAAAAAATTACTAGAATACATGAATTCAGCAAAGTCACAGTATATAAAATTGACATTCAGAAATACTTTGCATTTCAATACACTAATAATGAAGCAGAAGAAAAGAGATCAAGAAATTGATCCCATTTGCAATTGCACCAAAAAACCAATAAGATTTCTAAGAATAAACTTAATCAAATAGGTAAGAAGATTTGTATTCTGAAAACTATAGAACACTTACAAAAGAAATTGAAGAGGGCACAAAAAAAGTGGAAAAGTATGCTCATGGATTGGAAGAACAAACATTGTTTAAATGTCAAAACTACTGAAAGAAATCTACACATTTAAATCAATCTTTATCACAATTCCAACCACATATGTCACAGTACTAGAACAAACAATCCTAAAATTTATATGGAACCACAAAACACCCTGAATAGCCAAAGCAGTCCTGAAAAAGAAAGCAGAGCTGGAGGCATCACAATTCCAGACTTCAAGTTATATTACAAAGCTGTAGTCATCCAGAAAATATTATGGTGGCACAAATACAGACACATAGGTCAATGGAACGGAATATATGATCAAATAGTTTCCTTTTTTCCCCCTAAAGTTTATTTATTTACTTTGAGAGAGAGAGGGAGAACGCGAGCAGGACAGGGCCAGTGAAAGAAGGAGAGAGAAATTCCCAAGCAGGCTTTGCACTGTAAGTGCCTGGAGATCATGACCTGAGAGATCAAGAGTGGACTCTTAATTGACTCAGCCACCCAGGCATGCCATGGTCAGTCAATTTTCAACAGAGCAGGAAAGAATATCCAATGGAAGAAAGAAAATCTCTTCAACAAATGGTGATTGGAAAACTGGACAGTAACATGCAGAAGAATGAAACTGGACCACTTTATTAACACCATAAACAAAAATATATTCAAAATGAAGACTTAAATGTGAGACAGGAAACCATCAAAACTCTATGGGAGAACATAGGCAGCAACCTCTTTGACCTCTGCTATTGCAACTTCTTACTAGACACATCACCGGAGGCAGGGAAACAAAAGCAAAAATGAACTATTGGGACTTTATCAAAATAAAAACCCTTTGCACAGTGAAAGAAACAATGAAGAAAATTAAAAGGCAGTCTATGGAATGGGAGAAGACATTTGCAAATGACATATCTAATAAAGGGTTAGTATCCACAATCTATAAAAAACATATCAAACTCAACACCCAAAAACCAAATAGTCCAGTTTAAAAATGGGCAGAAGACATGAATAAACATTTTTCCAAAGAAGACATCCAGATGGCTAACAGATACATGAAAACATTGCTCATCATCAGGGAAGTACAGATGAGAACCATAATGAGATACCACCTCACACCTGTCAAAATGGTTAAAATTAATAATGCAAGAAACAATAGGTATTGGCGAGGATGCATAGAAAGCGGAACCCTCTTGTACTGTTGGTAGGAATGAAAACTGGTGCAGCCACTCTAGAAAACAATATCTGGGTTCCTCAAAAAGTTAAAAATAGAACTACCCTACAATCCAGCAATTTTACTACTAAATATGTATCCAAAGTGGTATATGCACCCTGATGTTTATAGCAGCATTATCAACAATGGCTAAACTATGGAAAGAGACCAAATGTCCATTGACTGATGAACAGATAAAGAATATATAGAATGAAATATTATTCAGCCATCGAAAACGATATCTTGTTATTTGCAGTGATGTGGATGTAAGCTAAGCTTTATTACACTCAGTGCAATACATCAGGCAAAGGAAGACAAATACCAAAGGATTTCACTCATATGTGGACTTTAAGAAACAAAACAGATGAACATATGGGAAGTGTGGAAAAAAAAAAAAAACAGACAGAGAGAGGAAAACAAACTGTCAGAGACGTAAAGACAGAGAACAAACAGGATTGATGAAGCAAAGTGGGTGGTGGGTGGGCTAAATGGGTGATGGGCATTATTATGGAGGACACTTGTGTTGAGTACTAGGTATTATATGTAAGAGGTGAATTGCTAAATTCTACTCTTGAAAACAATACTACAGTATATGTTAACTAATTAGAATTTAAATAAAATTTTGAAGAAAAAAATGACATGACATGAAAAAATATGAAATCACAAATGTGATAAAATATATCAATATCTATATACTGAAAACTAAAACCATTCCTCAAAAACTAAAAACCCAAATAAATGACTGACATACTGTTTTATATCTTGGAAGACTCAATGTTGTTAAAGATACCTATTTTCCCCTAAGTGTTGTATAGATTTAATGCATGCAATCTCAGTCAGAATCTCAGTAAGCATTTTTGTAGGGATTGGCAAGTAAATTCTAATATTTATGTAGAATTGCAAGGGATCTAAACCTAATAAAATCAACTTTTATACAACATACAGTTAGGGGCACCTAGGTGGCTCAGTTGATTAAGCATCTGACTTGATAGCGGCTCAGGTCATGATATTCTGGTTCATGAGATCGAGACCTGCATCAGGTTCTGCACTGACAGCAGGGAGCCTAGTTGGAATTTCTGTCTTTTCTCTCTGACCCTCTCCATGATCTCTGAAAATAAATAAATGAACATTAAAAAATAAAGTTAGGGGGCACCTAGGTGACTCAGTTGGTTAAGCATCTGACTTCCGCCCAGGTCATGATCTCGCAGTTTCTGAGTTCAAGACTTGTTGGGCTCTATGCTTATAGCTCAGAGCCTGGAGCTTGCTTCGGGTACTGTGTCTCCCTCTCTCTCTGCTCCTCCCCTTCTTGCACTTAGTCTCTCTTCTCTCTCTCTCTCAAATATAAACATTTTTAAAAAATAAATAAATAAACAAATAAACTTAGAAGATTTATTATCTAATTCTAAGACTTATTATAAACTTAGAATCATCAAGGCAGTGTGGTTTGGGCATAAAGATTAAGAATATACATCAATGACAGAATGTAATAGAGTCCAGTATTAGACCTGTAGAAACATTCAATTTAGTTTTTTAATACCAAGGGAATTCAATGGACAATTCAATGTTAAAAAATATTATTTTTAACCAATTGTATTAGAAAATTGGATAACTATTACAAAATAAACAAAAACAAGTCTCTATTCTTACCTCATAGCACATATTAAAATTAATTTGAAATGGGTCATAGACTTAAATCTGGAAGCCTTCTCTAAGAAATCATGGGAGAAAAATCTTGTTCTTAAGCACAATACAAAAATTATAAAATAAATAAAATGCTAATTTGGATCTTATCAAAGCTGAAAATTTTACTCTTCAAAAGGTACTGATATGAAAATGAAAAGGCAAGTCCTACCTAAGAGAATATATTTGCAAAATATATCTACAGGAAGAATTAATGGTGTCCAAAGAAATATTGAGCCCTGTACCAGAATGTGTAGTTTCCCCCCCAAATTCACATCCACTCAGAATCTACAAATATGGCCTTACTTGGAAACAGGGTCTTCATAGATGTAATCTAGTTAGGATGACATCTTACTTGATTAAAGCAAGCCTTAAATGTAATATGACCGGTGTTCTTATGAGGGAAATCTGGACACAGAGACACACATACACAGAAGTGAAGGCTATATGTAGATAGAGTGACCCATTTGCAAACCAAGGAATACCAAAAATGCCAAGAAATGCCAGAATCCAGAAGAGGCAAAGAAGGATTCTTCCCTACAGCCTTTGGAGGGAGCATAACTCTGCTAACACCTTGATTTTAGACTTCTACCCTCTAGAACTGTGGAAGAGTAAAATTCTATTGTTTTAAATCAGTCAGTTTGTGGTATTTTATTACAGTAGCCCTAGAAGTTAATACATACTCCTAGGTATTTGCACAGGAGAAATAAAATTATATATCCACAGAAAGACAGGCAAAAATATGCACAACTTTTTTTTTTTTTCTGTAATAGCCCCAAACTTGAAATAACACAAATGTCTATCAGGTGGATAGATAAACAAGTCTTGGTATAACCATACAATGGAATATTACACAGAAATAAAAATAAACTATTGATACATGCAACAACATTGATGAATCCTAAAATAATCACGCTGAGTGAAAAAATCCAGAGATAAAAGAATATATTGTATGGTCCCATTTATATAAAATTCTAGATGACCCAAACTAATCTATCATGATAGAAAGCAGATCAGTGGTAGCCTGGGGATGCACAAGGAGGCTAGAGAGGGATAGGAGGAAATACAAAGGGACATGAAGAAATTTTTGTGGGTGACAGAAAAAGTTCATTATCTTGATTTGTGGTGATGGTTTCATGGCTCTATACATATGTCAAAGCTCATTAAATTATACACTTTAAAATGTGCAGTTTATTGTATATCAATTAAACTTCAATAAAGCTAAAAAATGAATTCACTGGGATGAATGCCATGAAAAAGAAAAACCCTGAGATATTTGGGGATGTGCTGGGAAGGCGCCTAATCCAGGCTAATGTTTGGAGGCACAAAAATACTACCTAGAGAAGACATTTTGATCTACTAGTAAGGGAAGAATAAAACTTATCTGGGAAAGTGGAACTTGGTGGAGAGAACTTTATAGCATAAGGAAGCAAAATGTACAAAGACACAGAGGCAGATAACTTTGAAGGCCTTTCACAATCTGAAGGCTGAAGTAAAGCATGCAAGGGGGAGAAGGAGAATATGAAGTCAAAGAGGAAGCAGAAAGGATACATGAGACCTACATTCCACTTTAATGAGTCTGGATTTTCTCCTGAAAGTTACAGGAAGCTTTTGAGGGCTTTTAAACATTACATACTCTATCTGTGCCACTTCTTTAAAATGGCTTTAAATATAAATATAAAAATAAAAATAAATAGCTTAATAGTCATCACTGAGGAAAGAGAAATATTAAATTCTGTCATCAATTATAACCCAATTTTTAAAATTCTTACCATAGTGCTTTGAAATCACTGTTTTTATTTATAGTCAATTTCACTGCAATCTTGCAGCCATCCTTTCAGTAATATAAATATTAGCTGGTATCACATTGCAATGACCAAAATTTTTAATTAGAATGGTTTTTTGTAGTTTCGTTTTTGGATTAAAGACATTGTTCATTTTAAATCTTAAATGACTCTTCCAAAATTACAAACCTCATACCTCTTCATCTCAACCAGAAAAAGATACTAGAATAATATAGGAAAATAATTGTTTTTTAAAACCATTTAAAGGACTGTATTCACACTTCCACTAACTCTCCCTTCTACTACTTTCGCCTTATGATAGTTAATGCCTGTTACATAAACCTCTTCACCTTCAAATATATACAAAAATATACATGTGCATCTAAAGGATTTTGGCACCATTTGCATTTATAAAAATTGCATTATACATATATATGCAACTTGCCATTCTCACCTTAACAGTACATAATGGACATCCCTCTTAGATGTGCATTTCTACTTTTATAATAAAAAAATACAAAATATGTAGTTCCTATTTTACCTAAGAATTATATACAGCTCTAACTTTAAAGTGCTTAAAGATCAAACTTTTCCCTACTTTTGGCACTTATCAATTACATGCAATCCCAGCCAACTCTATCTAGGAAAGTTTTAAGTGAGCCTTTATCTTGGATATTGTGAGGACAATATTACTTCTGTCTCACAATACTTACTGTATTGAAAGTGATATGTTTTCATAAATTTTATGAAATTATTCTTGGTTGTATTTTTGAGCTTTTTCAGATCATCCCTTTCAAAACTCAAAGAGAGAAACTGCTTTATGTCACATTTTTGTAAATGGTGGGGACTGAGTTTTCTATGTGTCAGTTTGAGTTTCCTATTAAGAGACAGACAATTTCATGTAGAAGGCCTACTGGGGTCTACTAGTAGGATATACACATATAAATAAGTGATGACAAAGGGTTGGGCAGAGGAATACAAGCTAACCTGTAATGCAGTTGCATCTGACTTCAGCCAATCCTGTTGGAAGCTCTGAAGCTGAGATGGACCTTTAAAGTTGTCTCAACTTGAGGCAGGATAACTGTGCCTTTATATCCCTCCATTAGCCAGTCATTGATCATGGGCTGCCCCTAGCCACCTTTGGCAAGGCAGTTCCTTATAGCTGAGGATAATTCTTGAGGGACTGAGCTGTGTGTGGTCAGTTGCAGTTATTGCCAGTAACTGGGGGGTGGTCTTGAGGAAGGAGTTAGGAAAGCTATCAAAGTATGCACTGCAATAACCAATTGCAGAATGATAAATCATAAATTAAGGTTTATGTTGGTCTTTAGTCAATCAAGTTGGATTGTGCTGGGAAAAAAACTTGATAAGCCATAAATGTATACATAATAAGTAAGCAAGTGCATGCATATAAATATGTGTTATAATCCATCTACTTAAAAATTCTTCTTAAAATAACCAGGTCATCCAAGTCAGTCCAGACATAGAGAACTATTTAGTATTACTCAAAACCAAACTGAGAAAGCTATGAGTAATGTTGAATTAGATTAATTAGAATAAATAAATAAATAAACAAATAAATAAAATTCACACAATTATAAGTCCTTTATTTTATATAACATTTTTTCTTTGAGATTCTTTTCTTCAAGAATCTAAAAAGCAAGAGAAAAGTTTCCTATTGAGAACAAATTTGAACACATTTCTTTTCACACTAGACCTAAGAATCTGTGTTAGCTAGGCTCTATGGTTTCAAGGAATTTTGAAGTACTTCTAGTAACTAAATTAATGGGAGTTCTAGTATAATGATATATGTAATGGGGTGCCCGGGTGGCTCAGTCTATTGAGCATCCAACTCTTGATTTTGGCTCAGGTCATGGTCCCAGGGTAATGGGATTAAGCTCTACATCAGGTTCCTTGCTGAGCATGGAGCCTGCTTAAGTTTCTCTCTCTCTCTCTTTCTGTCTCTCTCTTTCTTCTCTGTCTCTGTCTCTTTCTCTTTCTGCCCCTCTATTCTAGTCACACTCTTTCTCTCTAAAATAATAAATAAGAAAAACAAATATTTCAGTCATGAGTTGAGACTTCCTAGAACCCAGGAAAACTCAACAACTATGCCTCTTGAGAAAAGTAACTATATTATAGTAGTAACCATGTACAATAACTATGGTATAGTCAAGCCCACCAAAAAGAAAAATTGGAAATGGTTCAGGTTAAAGATTCATTGCAGTCTTAGTAAGCACAATGTCAACCTCTTGAAATAGCTTCAAAGCATGAGTTGGTTTTATATCTGCTCTGGCATTCTGTCACTTTGGTGACAGAGCTTCTCTCTCCCTCATTCTGATTTTTAAAATTCATGTTTCCACTCTGTGATCAATTTGATGACCTTCTCCCATTCCACCCAGGATTTATATTTTGAATTCCCAAGGTTAGGTAAGCACCGTATTTTTTGCTTGATGGCTAACTTGGAATTATATATTCTTATTTACTACTGCATAAGTTAGATTTTATTGTGTCATGTGGCCCTGCCTGTTCCAAAGCGCTAAGATCAGGTTTATGATAGCATAGTCAGAGCATGGTCACATATGCCAGCAGAACAATGTGCAGATATTCCTTCAGAGGAGACCTAGGATAAGGGCAATTTCACTTAAAAAAGACAAGAGTAGCAGATATCTCGTTATATGAATAGAAGAACATTTAAATACATTTACACATTTGAAAATGAGGTTTCTATATATCAGCTATTGCTTAAATGCATTGATCTGCTCAAACACACACACACACACACACACACGCATGCTTGCACAAACATCCCTGAATAGGCTTTAAAATTTATTAATCACCTTCAATTGTTTTTTATTTCATGATGAGATACCTATAGGTAATGGCTAATGAGTATTGAAGGAAAACAATCTGCATATGATTGAATGGAAATTAGCAGGGGATTTTAATGAGAATAAAGCAGTTATTAATAATGACATGTTCTCAGAAAAGAGATACATTGTCAAGATAAAAGATTCTAGTTTGGACTTGAGGAAAATTTAGTTTTAAGCACCAATTTTTACAAAGATGAATGCTATATAGACCAGTAACAGAGAAGGTTGTCATTACAGAGAAATTTCAAGAGCTTTGAAAGTAATATCTCAAGCACATTTGTCCATTATGTGATCTTATTTAGGAAGCTTACAAAACCAACTTTAGGAAAATCATTTTTTGTGTACTTAATGCAATCACAGCAAAAAACTACTACAACAACAACAAATTTTTTACTGATGTGGACCTAAAGTTTATAAAGCTCCTTTATTTGATCTTCATGTACATACTGAAGGGAAAGTCAAGGCAGATCAATCTTTGTGTTTTTAACTTTAAATCCACAGATATTAATAATAAACAAGAAAATGCTCAGTAAATGTTTAGTATATTGATGAGAAATAAAGAAGAAGAGGGAAGGAGAAAGAAGTCAAAAAACCCACATGAGTGGTGAAGCCAGAAATAAAGCTTATATTTTTAAATGTGTGCTTTCTTTGCTTTTGATTATTTTGGAGACCAATAGTTTATAATTACAATTTATAATGGATTTTAAAGTGCAGTATTAGAGCAAAGTTTAAGCAAATTTTATACTGTAGTACTAGAAAACCAGAGATGCTTTACGTAAATCTCTTTATGAATATGATATTTAAGTTTACCTACATGACATGTTTCAGTTGAAACTACCTATAAGTAATAAAATGCCATGTGGGAATAAAATGACAGATACAGACGCTAGCTACATTTTTTTAAAAGTTTATTTATTTTGAGAGAGAGAGCCAGGGGGAGGGGCAGAGAGTGAGGGAGAGAGAGAATCCCTAGCAGGCTCCACACTGCCAGCACAGAATCTGATGTGGGGCTTAAACTCATGAACCATGGGAGCATGACCTGAGCTGAAACCAAGAGTCAGACGCTTAACAAACTGAGCCACCCAGGAATCCCTAGCTACATTTTTTTAAATGGGTCAAAATCCCATGAGCCTCCAATTATAGCAGTAGCTCTATAGTGGGGAAAAACATTTTTAAAATAGGAAGGCCTCAGAGTTTAAAAGCAGTGTGGATTCAAAACCTAACCTTTTCAAACAATAGAAACATTAAAAATATCACATGAGATAATATTCCTAAAGGTAAACATGCATTTTCGATACAAATGAAAGAACAGTTTGTTTACATTTTTCATTGCCATATTTATATTATTTTTTAAAAAGAGGATGGGGCACCTGGGTGGCAGAGTTGGTTAAGTGCCCAAATCTTGAGTTCAGCTCAGGTCATGATCTCATGGTTCGTGAGATGGAGGCCCCCATTAGGTTCTACGGTGACAAAGTGGATCCTGCTCAGGAGTCTCTTTCCTCTCCCTTACGTGTGTGCGCACGCGCAAGCGCGTTCCTGCGCTCTCTCTCTCAAAATAAATAAATAAATAAATAAATAAATAAATAAACTAAAAAAAAAAGAGGATGACATTGTTCTAGGGTTAAAAAGTATAAAGAACTCATGAAAATTCTACAGGTGCTTTAGGCCCAAATATCAATTGAGTGTTTCTTCAAATGTGGCCCAGATAATTCCTATATCAAAATCAGCACAAACACTTGCTATAATGATACTGCTTGGCCCTATCACAAACCTATTAGCACAGAATTTCTAAGGATGGGATGCAAAAATCTGTATTTTAAATAATTAGGTAATTCTTAAAGGCTCTAAATTTGAGACCTATTGACCTTATGGACCTTACTGCCCTGCGTACTGATTGGAACACATTTGCTGTGCTAGGGCCAACAATTTAAAAGAGAAAATCAATGAGACTAGAGAGTCTTAGAATGTCACTTGACACTTATATTTTACTACAAAAATCACTGCTAACTGTCCTGACCAATGTCTTAAGTAAATAACAATTCCCTATTGATACAAATTGGGAATTTCTTAGAATGTAATAAAGCTAATTTTGGAGAAACTGTTCTTAGAAGAGCCGACTTGTTCTTCTTCTTCTTTTTTAAAGAATAGCTAAAACATATTTTGAACATATTAGATATATTTCCAAAAAGGGCTGTCTCTGAATTTATTATTTTTAAGTCTATGTCAGAAAAAGTAAACATATCAGTATTGCTGATTCTCAAAGCAACCAAATTACATTTATGTATATTATAAAATAATTTTGAACACAATAATATAAAAATCAACTTAGAGAACAATATATAATTTTCTGAATTATATAAAAATAGAGTAGATGTTGGATTTTCAAAAATTGCTATTATTTTTATGTTAGAATTAGGGGTAAATATAACTTTAAGCATTAAGTCTGGATTTGCCAAGTTTTCCATAATGAACATAGCTTCCTTTAAAATAAAATAAAATATAAAAAAATAAGATATTTTAAAAAGATTACTTGTAGTTCATTTGTATGCATTAGCAACAAAAGTCCATTTGCTTGATTAATTCTGCATTGTTTCCATACTTATTCTTGGTTCATGGATGAAGTAGTGAATAAGATAGCCATAGTTATACAGCTTACAGTCTAGTGGAAAATATCACCAATTAAAAGAAGAAATGGTTTAATCTGCAAGAGGACTTATGGGAAAATGTTTAGGAGCATAAAACAAAACTCTAAACCCAGACAGAAAGAATTAGGGAATACTTCTAGAAAGTAGAAGGTACTTAATTGAAAGTCTAAATGTTAGTAGATGATAGTCAGGTGAAAATGGAAATGGAGATATCAGTATGGTGCTTTAGGAACCTAGAAGCAATTTACTATGGCTAGTACTTACAGTGAATACATACGTCTGTGTATGTAAGAGGAATTGACTATACCTGTGTAAGCAGGAAGCAGTAAGATATGAGGCTGGTAATGTACAAAAGGCCTAGACAGTGAAGGAACCTGCAAACTTTGCTCTTACGTTTGGATTCTTTTTTTTTGAGGTTTTATTTTTAAGTAATCTCTACACTCAATGTGGGGTTTGAACCTACAACCCTGAGATCAAGAGACACATGCCCTACTGAATGAGCCAGGCAGGCGCCCCAAGATTCTATTCTAAAATAAAGTAAGAATCAATGAACAGGTTTTAATAAACAAAATGACATCAGATTTTTAAAAAATGTATATTCGTTTTGAGAGAGACAGAGACAGAGACCGAGAAAGCACAAACAGGGGAGGGGCAGAGAGAAAGGGAGAAAAAGAATTCCAAGCAGGCTCTCTCCTCACATGTGGTGCTCAATCTCATGACAGGAGATCATGACCTGAGCTGAAATCAAGAGTCGGCACTTAACCGACAGAACCACCCAGGCACTCTCAAATTTTTGTTTTTAAAGAGTGGTGCAACTGTGATGTAAAAATTAGCTGGAGAGGACAAGACAGGAATTAATAAAACAAGTCAGGAAATTGTTAGAACACCCAGGTGAGAGGTGATTGTGTTTGGGAGTAACATAGTAGCAATGAAAATGAAGAAAAAGAGTGGTAAGACCAGCTAATTATTTGGATATGAGGATGAAAGAAAATGGGCAATCAAAATTATGTCTTTATTTCTGGCTTTGGAAATGCCAGATGTTAATGTTATTTGCAGAAGTAGAGAACATAGAAGAGTCATTTGGTAGGTGGACAAGTAAGAAGAAGGTGAAAAGTTCAGTATGGAACATGTTAAGCTGAAGTGACTGTGTGACATTCAAGAAGAAAAATCCAGAAGGCATTTGGATGCATGTGTCTGTGTTAGAGCATGGCTATGGGAGGCACCATGACATCAGATGATGATCGAAGCCATGTAAATTTGCTTAATCTTTCAGGGAAGTACATAGAGGAGACAGAGAAGGGGCTAAAGATAAAACTCTGACATGTCTGAAACAAATTCAAAGGGAATTTGAAGGAAACTGAGATAGTAACCACAAAGATCAGAGATACATTAGAGAAGCCTGCTAAGTAGAATAACGATTCAAGAAAGAGATGATTATATTGTTAAATATAGCTATAAGGTGGATAAAAATAAAGAAGTAAAGAATCCATTGGTTTTAGCAATGACAAAGTCCTCTCTTACCTTAATGAGAACAATTTTATTCATGTGATAGATAAGCAGATTATCCTGGGTCGAGGAATGAGTGGAAAGTAAGGATGTGGAAAAAGAGTGTAAATTACACTTGAAAAAAGTATGGCTGTGAATAAGATTACTATACAGCACTAAAATGTGTGAATGCGTGTCTATATATGTGTGTATGTGTGTCTAATATTTAAAAAAAAATAGGAGCTTCTTCAGCTATTTGGAATAGTTGAAAGAATGAACCTATGCATAAAAATAGAATTTAAAATATAGAATGAGAAAGAGTAGCTAAATTAGATATTATTTGCCTGAAATGTTGAATACCATGTTGATTTTAAACTTAAAAAAAGAAAATTTTTTTTACAAAATATATAAGGTTAAATTCAGAGTGAGTTTTTATACAAAGGGGGAAAACAACCTTCCTGTCAGAGTTAATATGTATGAAATACTAGTTGTATCTATCACAGAAGCCCTGAAAAAACGGAAGAGGGTAAGTAAATCATTAATTTAGGGAGCCACAATCAAAATAATTTTTGTTATTTTTTTAATCTCATCCATCAACCCACTAATAATATAATTTATTTTCAGATCAAAATTGATCTAGGGAAATAGTAAAGATAGTATAATGATTTATATAAGTTTTAAGATCTCTTTTCTTCACTTTTTTCCACTCACTGTAACCACATGTAATCTTACAGCAAAATATGTGTCCTTAACCTCACTTCATTCCTCCTCCTGATAAAACCTCTTTGGCTGAAGTCCCATAGAATTTTTCTACTCTCCTTTAGGCTTATTTATATTGTGGTTTTGCTAACAAAATAGTGCATTCACCAACCTACAACACAGCAGTTCATTCAAAATAATTTGTTTTTCTTCTTGAATGTAAACAATATACATATGGAACTTTTAATATGAGGTGAGCAATAAAAGTAACTTGTCAAGCCAGATTTTCTAAAACTGTAATTGTAAATATAAAAAACAAACTTCAATCAACTGTAATCTTGGAAATATTTTTTAATGTTTATTTTTGAGAAAGAGAGAGAGAACAGAGGAGGGTCAGAGAGAGAGAGGGAGACACAGAAACCTAAGCAGGCTCCAGGCTCTGAGCTGTCAGCATAGAGCCTGATGCAGTGCTTGAACACACAAACCATGAGATCATGACCTGAGCCAAAGTTGGACACTTAAACAACTGAGCCACCCAGATACCCAGTCCTTGGAATTTTTAATTGGCTTAATTAGTATGCATACTTGAATACTTGTATCTATTGTCAAGATGTGTTTGATTTTAAGAGGATAAAAATTGCAAACATTTTAACATTGTATCAGTGAACAAAAAAAATTAGAATATGACTAATATATTTTATTTCCTACAGTAATCTTAAACTCTTCAAGTAGATCTAGACAAAGGAAGAAGTGAAAAAACACCATCTTAAACAAACTTCCCCAACCTACTATGAAACACTAAAATAAATAAAAATAATGAATCCTTTTGGGGTTTGGAATCGTATTTTCCAGAAGTAATCTCTTTTGAAAGCAATGGGCATGCTAACACTACCAAAATAGTGCCAAGAAATTAAATTTCTTCTATGTATTTTTTTAATGTTATATAATTTACTTTGTCTTTTCCCATTGCTTCTTTAAAAAAATTCTTTTATAAAATGTGTCACCCTGTTTTTTAACTAAAGACAGGCCTTGGGACTATAAAAAAGATCCTTTTGGTGATTCCTTCCTTTTTTAAAAATACTCTGTTAGAGAGTAAAATAGAAGTGTTATAATTCTGTCTTTGGATAGTTCTGATCTTTATTCATGCTAAATAAATTTCTCCTGTGTGTAAAATTGTGGCAAAACTACTAGAATCTCAGCTTAATGTCAGCATGTGTCTTTTGGGTACACTTTTATGAATAAATAGTTAAATAATTAAATGAACTTGTTTAAATGAATCAATGAGCTTCATTAATTAATCCTCATAAAAGTAACCATAGCCTTAGCTTAATTTTATGAATTAAAAAAAATGAAATGTCAGAGTAAATAAATTTGAAAAAACTCCACGTTAGTAAGTGGCTCAGTTGATACGCAAACCCAGGTCTTCTGAAATTAACTTGTGACTTTTGATCTTATAAAACTGACATTTTAACTATCACGTGACATACATATATTACCTCACTTAACTCTGATAATACTCTGTGAGGTAAGTTTTTTAATTACCATTTTTAAGATGGGAAAATTAAACCCCAAGATTACACAACTCAGGAAGCGATCAACTTGGGGATCAACCCCAACTCTAAAACACTATGATCTGGGATGTATCTGAATGATTTGGACATTTGGTTTCAAGGTTAAAAAAATCTTGTTATAGGAGAGCAACTATCTTATTTATCGTATATTTTGCTATGTTGATAAATCATATTTTACTATCTGATTTTTATTTCTAATCTGTCAGGTTCAGTTCATGACTAACTTTATTTGGGGGTTAAAAGCTCTTATTCTAGAAATGTAATAAAGAGAAATGTGTTGATTTTTATAATTTTTAATTCTCTATAGCATTTCTCATTTTTTGAATTATGAAAATAGTATTGAACTAAAGAAACCTGAAAAGAGACATTTTTTTGCACATTACTGTAAGAATTTTGTGGCTGACTTCACAGCTGCTAGCCTCTGACCTCGTAAATTTTGATGTTTTTTCAGCTTTATTTTCTCCGAGAAGAAAAAAATATGAGGGAGGAAAGAGACTTTTAAAAGAGAGCCTATCTTAGAAGTTATGGACTGAACACCTACATTTGAGCAGAAGCCCAAAAATTAGGTGAATGCCACATTACTCACTGCCCACCCACGAGGGTCAAGACCTTTACAGCCCAACCCTAGGAGAGTGAGCCAGTACGGGATGGACCTGAAAAGTGGCTTATTTTCTACTGTCCCTTTCTCCAAAGGAAGGCCCTAGCATGTGGTATTCCTTTGTCCAAGGCAGTCACTGGAATTTGATGAGTGTTGTTGGCACCATATCTTACCATACTGGCTATGCTGACTTCCTCAATGGCTATGTTACAATAAAGAAAGAAAAACTTAAAAAAATAAGGAAATGAGGAAAGAAAGAAAGAAAGAAAGAAAGAAAGAAAGAAAGAAAGAAAGAAAGAAAGAGACTGAAAAGACGGCAAACCTGAATAATTGAGCTCACTTATCTTAATATTGAACTGTTAAATTTACAGAATTAATGAGATTGAAAGAAGAAAACGACATATTTCAACCTGGGGTGGATAAGACATAAAGGATTTCTCCCCTCCCTTCTAGCATGACTTGCAAATTTGATAGTATTTATGACTACAGAGAAGTTCCCTAGGCTTTGAGGATAGGGCCTACAAAGAGCTTTGGGAGGTTTTGTGCCTCTGAAATGGGCACATTGAGTTTGTGGGTTTTCAGGGAGAAGTGGAATTTTGAGAATGTTTAAGGGGTTTGAGTACTGCTTGATTTCATTCTTCTTCTGACTTAAAATTTCCTTCCTCTTCTGGCTTAAAATTTCCTTCCTTCCTTCCTTCCTTCCTTCCTTCCTTCCTTCCTTCCTTCCTTCCTTCCTTCTTTCCTTCCTTCCTTTCTTCCACAGAAGTTGCAATTCTTTTTTTAGAAGTTAACTTGAATTTTTTCTGCACGCTGTCTTCATAACCTAATACAGGAAGAATTTGGAAAGCTAATACAGGAAGTAAAGAAGCCTCAATAATTCTGTTAATTTAATTCTCTAAAATAGTTTCTGAGTATCCATAGGAGAAATCATGCAAAAATGTAAGCTCTTAAAAGTCTCCTGATTAAAATGTTTTTTAATGTCTTCTTTACTTCTGAGAGAGAGAGAGACACCATGAATAGAGAAGGGTCAGAGAGAGAGGGAGACACAGAATCCGAAACAGGCTCCAGGCGCAGAGCTAGCTGTCAGCACAGAGCCCGGATGCGGGGCTCGAACCCACCGAACCGTGAGATCATGACCTGAGCTGAAGTCGACGCTTAACCGACTGAGCCACCCAAGTGCCCCCAAAAGTCTCCTGATCTAAATATTATTGTTTCAAGACCATGATGTTTCAAGACTGGACATACCTACTTTCCTCTCCCCCTAAAGCCCTTTAAAATGCTAAGAAATCTATATTGAAATGATAATTATCAGGGGATTGTTTATCTTATCTATTATTTCTTAAAGCATTGTCAGAAGGCTACTTGGGAGCACTTCCCTGATGAAGACCCAGAGAGGCATTCACACAGAGAGGTGGTATGGATGAAAGAAAAGAATATTGGATTACATAGATAGGATAATTAATAGGACTGTTTATAAAGCAAATGGGACTACCTTTCCTTATTTCATGTGTATCAGCAAGCTAGTTGCAGCGTCTGATACCAACACAGCCTTGAGAACTGGTTTCTGAACAAAGGAAGAGATTGTCATAACTGGTGGAGGAGGGGTAGATTTAAGGACAATAGGGTTTTGAGGTAATTCTGGATTACCACAAAAGGAGCAGAAAGGAAGAAATAGATATGAAATATCAAACGATGCCCTCCTTATTTCTTCTACAAATTAGAGCCTGAGCCCATCTATCCTCTCCCCAACTAAGGTCAAAAAGAAAAGCTTGCCTCTTGACAAGACTCAAGCATGTATAGAGCACAAAGTTTAGCTTTTTCATTCAGTATCTTGTGTTGAAGTAAGGATGGGGGTGGGTGGGGGGAGAGTGGGCATTTATTTGTTACTTATTCAATACATAAAATATTTACTAAGGGTCAAGTATGTTCTACACAGTGGGAATATTATAGTAAATAATGTAAAGATCCTGCCTTTGTGGACCATACATTACATTCTAGTAAGGAAACATGCATTAAACAGATCAACCCAACTGCTATACTCTAATTACATACTGCTAAGTGAGAGAAAGAAAAATAAAGCAGGAGAAGGAGTCTATCAGTGAAATGGGACTGTGGTGATGGGTAGTGTGGTCGGGAAAGACCTGTTGAGGAGATGATATCAAACAGAAACCTAAAAAAAAATAAAGGGAGAGCCATATAGAGGAAGAACATTCTAGTCAAAGGAAAACTGTTAGTTCAAAAGCTCTAAAGCAAGAGTGAAATCAGTGTGTACAAGGATCAACAAAGCCAGTGTGTAAGCAGTGAATGGCATACACTAGAAACTCACGAAAACTTCCTATGCTCATCAACATTTGTATATCCCTTATATACAAATTTGAACAATCGACCATGGATCAAGAGATCCTTAACAAAACCAAAATTTTGAAATAGAAAGACCAAGAGTAAGGAACACCTAAGCCCTAAAGAATAGGGGGTTGCATAAGGGGAAATGGATTCTTAAAATTTTAAATTCTAAGTGAAATGCTAAGGTAGCTATAAAATAATAATAAGTAACTATTAAAAAGAGACCAAGATGGAGATCTTAGAAATGAAACTGATGTGGGGCCACTAGCGAACAGTCAAGAAAGAACTCTGGAGACATTATGGTGCAAAAAGGAGCTTTTATTATAGCATGGGGACAGGACCCGTGGGCAGAAAGAGCTGCACTTTTGCTGTATGAAGCTGGTGGTTTTATGCTTAGCATTCAAGGGGGAAGAGATGTATAGGGAGTATTAGATCATAAATGTCTTCTTAAAATTTCTGGTTGTAAAAGTATTTTTGCAAGATTTCTCTGGTGCTTATCATTCAGTCTGATATTAACTCTCAGTGAGATGCGCAGGCAGACATGAGACCCTTTAAGAATGTAGCAACCAGTATGTATTTGATGCTTATCAGAACTATGCAGGCTGTAGATCACCTTTCTGGGCTAAAGGTGAACATTTTTCTGCTCCTATGCCTCATCAAAACTATTAAAATATTGCTTTTAACTTTCATACATATAACCCCAGTATCTATAGAACTGTAAATATTCTTTTTTATGAAGTACAACTAGTGAAATATTTCTATAAGCTATGCAAAGTGGGCTGATCTGAGCCCAAAACATAAGGAATTGGTTTCAAAAGAAAAAGTCAGCGTATTAGGCATTGCTTTTTCTTTCTGTTGAGCTGATAGGTTTTTAGGCACACACCAATCACACACTCACTCAATTAGGACCATGATTAGAAATTAGTCTTTCATATTTAAAGCCAAGCCAAGTTCTTAGTTTTATTACAGTGATTCAAATACTGTATTCAGAAGAAAACAAAACAAAACAGGGTCTAAATGTAAGTATTCAGACTCACTTTGTCATTTGAGACTTTAACAAAGTTAACAGAAAAAAAAATTCTCCTTTTTATCTGAAAACTAATGACCATTCTAGTGGAGCAGGGGACGGCGACATAGGTCAAGCACTTAGGGCAAATACAAAATGTTGCTAAAATTAATATCTCATATTTAAATTATTCTTGAAGACTATTCCAGATCTGTCTGGCTCATTCATTTTGGTGCCTTTGCTTTCCTTTTACTTTTTCATTTATTAGCTACATTTTATCTTACCTTCAAAAACTAGGGCAAATCTTATTAGTATATAGCTCTTGGATGACTCTTTCTTAGAACACTTAGATTTTTTTCTTTAATCATGTGAAGGTTTGTGATTAAAGTTATGAATTTGCCATTTCATAACACGCTGTCAAATTAGCACTTAGGTACAGATAAGATAGGCAGGATCTACTTACTGGCCACAAGTGATTGGCCACAATGCTGAAATTTTGCCAATAGAAATGTGTTCTATTGGAATAAACATTATTTCCTCCAGTCAGTTCAATTAAAATGCAAATACCACTGGATGGTATAATATGTTAAATCTTTCACAACGTCTTGCCACTGTCTAATCAGATGACTTTCTTCATTAACAGTAGAAGCAATTAACACACTTTCAAGGTATTTGTTAGCCTGAGAATAGTTAGCAATGAACAACAGAAAGGAAAAACTTTGAAGGGCTCTTCAGTGGCTCTGTTGGTGAAGCATCTGACTTTCATTTCAGCACAGGCAGTGATCTCAAGGTTTGTGAGTTCGAGCCCTGCATCAGGCTCTGGGATGATAGTGTTGAGCCTGCTTGAGATTCTGTCTTCCTCTCTTGCTATCGCTCCCCTCCTTGCTCTCTCTCTCTCTCTCTCTCTCTCAAAGTAAATAAAATTAAACTTTAAAAGAACCCAAAACTTAGAATCAGTAGATACACACACACACACACACACACACACACACACACACACACAAGGATTTATGTAGACCTGTGGCCGACCACCTACAACAAAATTTTCCAGGTGGTAATTTTAGTTTCTTATACTGGTCTGTAATTTCATCCTCTGGATGTTTTTTGTGCCTAACAAAACTGCAACTTTCTTTAAGGGAAAATCTACCACCAGCCAAATATTGTGTCTATGATAGTATTTAGATACGTAAGAATTAAGAATAATGCTGTTATTTTAAAATGTTTTACGTATTTTTACTTTTCTACAATATGACTAATAAAATAGTGTGAACAATATGGTATATAATTACTTATAATCAGTATTGCTATAAATTTCATAATAAATTGTCATTACCATGTGCCTTAGTCCACTCAAGCTGCCATAATAAAATACCAGAGACCAGGTGCCTTACCCAATAGAAATTTATTTCTCACACTTCTGGAGGCTGGAAATCAAAGACAGTGCTAACCAATCCATTTCCCAGTGAAAACTCTTTTCGTGGTTTGCAGACAGCTGCCTTCTTATTCCTTCCATACATTCATTTCTCTCTCTCTCTCTCTCTCTCTTTCTGTGTGTGCATCTTTGTGTAAAAGAGAGACAGAGAGAGACACAGAGAGAAAAAGAGAGACAGAAAAAGAACTCCCTCTCTGGTGTCTAGTGTCTTAAAAAAGAAAACAACAAAACATTAATTCTGTTGGATCAGAGCTTCACCCTTATAAGCACTTTTACCATTAATTACTTCCATTAAGGCCCTATCTCCAAACATTGTCACATTGCAGATTAGACTTTCAACATAGGAAATATGGATGGACAAAAACATGCAGTCCATAATACTATGCGTTGTGCAATACTCAGGAATATTCTAATGTTCACTGAATAATAAATATTAAACATTGCATCCTAAGGTCCAATAAAAGGTATTGCTAAAATTAATATTTCTTTTAAAAATTATTAACATTTAACAGCTGTTTGATGTTGCCATGTCTCTTGCAGTTATGGAGAAAAATGAGGAGGAGAATAGTTTATGGTTACGTTCTCATAATTATTAGCATTTTAAGTGATATTTTGGAGAATACAATGATAACTCATAAAGTAATGAATCCCAAAAGGGATTCTACATTAAATGTAGATTCAATAGGTTAAGTCTAGTAACTCCTTTCTCAATCTATTTGGCTAGATATCCAGTCAATTTTAACTATTTTTTTAAAGTTTATTTATTTTGAGAGAGAGAGAGATTAAGAGAGAATGAATGGGGGAGGGGCAGAGAGAAGGGGAGAGAGAATTGCAAGCAGGATCTGTGATGTAAGCACAGACCCTGACACAGGGCTGGATCCCAAAACATGGGGCTGGATGCCATGCACTGTGAGATCATGACCTGGGTTGGTATCAACAGTCTGATGCTTAACCAACTGAGCCAGCCATGTGCTCAATTGTAACTATTTTTTTAAAGTTATGTTTCTAATGGGAAATTATAGGCGTGCCTGGGTGGCTCAATTGGTTAAGCATCTGACTCTTGATCTCAGGGTCATGAGTTCTAGCCCTGCATTGGGCTCCATGCTGGGTGTGAAGCCTACTTGAAAAAATGTAACTAACTAACTAAATAAATAAATATAAGAAAATTACAATTTTTTGTAGGGGTGAGATGGGAGACTTTCAAAATCCTAGTTCCCTCATAGTTGTGCATGACGTAGGAGCAATCCATAACTCTCTATGAACCACACTGTGAAACACAGATATCAGAGTTGAAAAGAGGTTGGCCCACCATGGAACCTCCATAGTGAAGGCTGAGGTGATCTTGTAATAGAAACTGCTGAGTACAGAATTGAGAATGCAGCTGAGTTCAGAGTGTCCCCCAAGATAAGGCCTAGTTAATCAGTAAGAGGGAAGGATTGATGGGACACCCTTGGTAAGAGCACAGACCATAAACTTCACCAACCTCAAATCAGATCAGATAATTAAATGAGTTAGTCCCATCTCTTTTCCTAGGCAAAAGATTAACTCATTTAATCATCACAAGAACTCCAGGGAGTAATTACAATTATCTTTCCCAAATAAAGATGGAGAAATAGAAATTTAGAGAGATTAATTAATGGTCATAGTCATATAGCAAATAATTGCTAAAAGACTCCAGCTTATTCAAAAATAATACTAAATTTTCTTATTTCATTTCCATCCTAGTTCTACCTGTCATATGAAACTGTTACTGTGTATCCCTATTTAATGACATTTTTGGATTAATTAAATCAAGAAATTTAGACTGTTTATTCTTGAGAAGTCAAAAAGCATTTTCAGATGCAATATGTTCAAGGTGCTTAAGAAATACACAAAAAGGAAAAGTTTTAGGAAGCAGGAAGAAATTGTGCTACTTAAAGTCCCTCCACTGGACAATTATGATTTAATTTGAAAGAAAAAAAAACTAATTTAATAGGTGCCTGAGTGGGTCAGTTGGTTAAGTATCTGACTTTGGCTCAAGTCATGATTTCACAGTTTGTGAGTTCAAGCCCCATGTCGGGCTCTGTGCTGGCAGCTTGGAGTCAGAGCCTGTCTCAGATCCTGTGTTTTCCTCTCTCTTTGCCCCTCCCCTGCCCAAACTCTATCTCTCTCCCAAAAATAAAATAAAACATTAAAAATTTTTTCTTAGTATAATACATACACAACAATATTCTAGATAAAATTCTAGAAAAATAATTTTAATATTTTTAACATTTTCAAAGTTGTCACTTTTTGTCCTTTCAAGACAGGATGCAATTTATTTTTCCAATAGATAATTTAATCAATATCACTCATATTCTAACTTTTACTCTTTAGTTGATTTTTATCCATTAGTGATGTTGTCAACATATTTTGATAAAATTGTTTTGAATGAATTCCTCTTACATGAAGAGTAATATATAGTCACTAGTTTCATAGACGCCCCATTGAAAAATCCATGGGATTTTAAAATTTAAATAAACTCTCCTGTTTTGTTGCCAAAAAAATATAATTAAGCTGTGTTTCATGAATTTTATTCAGTGCCTATTGAGTTACTTAGTTTCCTCAAATGATATATAAATCTAAATGCTTCCATTTACTATTAATGCTTTAATTAAGCATTGCCAACTGCTGTAGCATTTTACACATGCCCCTATAGGTTAGCATCCTAAATAGTTCAATGTTCTTTTGCAAATACAGTTGTTTTTTGCTGCATTTACTTTCTTTACACTTCAGACTTGTAGAGCTTAGTGAAGTCAGGAAGATGTTTTCAGAAATATTTAGAGTAAATAATTAGGCCAAACAAAAACCCAAAGATAAGCTTTTATAGCTAAACAAAAGTGTTTGAGTAATTGGAAAAGATTTGTTTGGAATCAAGGAAAGAATGTAGAACTCTGAGAACAATAACCATATTCATATTTTCTAAGTATTAAACAATGTAATTAAATATTCAAAGAAGAGTAAGGAATGTGAGCTAATTAATGATGGTAAATGGAAATATCTGATCATATTTGGAAACAAATTAAGAAATTTGAGTAGAAAGATAACAAAACCCAAAAGTAAAGCTTTTAGGTAGTATACAGTAAAAAGCAATCCTTTACTAATAGAATCAACTTCAAAGAAAAGAAAAATAATTTCTCTTCCTCTTTTAAATATAATGTAAAGTAAAAGTTTAGCAGAGATTAACGAGCAGGACTACTTCTGCTATTTCAGGTTAGTGGTTGACTTGTAGTGATCATCAGTGACCTACCATATATATATATAATATACTCAAGTTGAAATGTACTTTTCATATATATATATATATATATTACATTTCATATAATGAAAAGTACATTTCATATATCTCATATATATATATATGTTGAAATGTACTTTTTTAACACATGAGCAAGTTGAAGTCTAGACTGGTTAATATACAAATACATATTCAAAATATCAGAGTTTAGACTTTCCTACTGAATGTTTTCATTCAATGACCTTCTTTTTAAATTTATTCTTGCAGAACCTATGTTCTAACTTAGGCAACAGATACTGAATAATTATAACAAAATGACATAAATATTTTGATATATGCGGCTTTTGGCACAAGGATTTTCGTTTAGCTGAGTCTTAAAAGATAGAAAGGTATTTATAAACCTTAAAAAGATGGGGGAGGGTATAGCATTACTAAAAATATCAAAGTGTGAAAAATGTGGCCTCTTTAGAGAATCACTGGAGTATAAGGTGCATTAGAGAAGACCATTTTATTCTTTATACCTTTGTTATATCACTGCACAACAAAAATGGAGTTTTTGATATTGTAAAGCTGATAGGACATTACAGCATGTTTTTTTGTAGCACCAATGAGACATTTTCGGTAAATAAATTAATATTTTCACTTTGATTGACTCATGTGACAAGCATATTTACATCCTCACACATGGACCAAATAACTAATAACAAATAAAATGTGCCCTGTGCATATATTGTCTATTTCAACACTCAAAGGTAAATCAACACTAAGTCAAGCAACTAGAACCAAAAGCTTCAAGTCTTTAGTAAATCTAGACACTCACTACACTCCTTAGATTGCATAGCAGAATTCTAGTGGTGACCCTCAGATTTCTCTTTCGGGTAAATATTCTACTGACCTGTCATCCCTTTTAACTAATAATCTACTTCTTTATCATCCTTGTTCTTATCAGGTTTTGTAGTTCTTTTAACAGAAGCATGAAAGTCAGGAAAGGAAGAGAGCCTCTGTGCAAAGGTACCAGCCTTATGGATGAATGGGCAGAACATCTGGAATCAAGAATGTCCTGCTATTCTGGGGAGTTTTGAAAAAACTCATAAACACAATCCTACACAACTTCTCAAGTTTGGGGTGATAGAAAAGAATGATCTGTTTAAATGACACTTTAATTTTTTTTAAGTAGGAGTATATTTATTTAATTATTTTATTTATTTGTGTGAGGGAGAGACAGCATTGTGAGCTGGGGGTAGGGGCAGAGGGGGAGAGAGAGAGAGAGAGAGAGAGAGAGAGAGAGAGAGAGAATCTCAATCAGGTTCCATGCTCAGGGCAGAGCCCAGTGCAGGGCTCAATCCCACACCCTTGGGATCCTTACCTGAGCTGAAATCAAGAGTCAAATGTTCAACTGACTGAGCCACCCAGGTGCCCCTTAAATGACACTTTTACTTATTTTCTGTTCTTTTACCCACATAAGATCCTACATTTTCGATATTGTTATATTTAGACTCTTTTAGCATATGACCTTGTCAAAAGTACAGAAATAATGGAAGTAAAAACCAAGTAGACAGTTTGCAAATTGGGAACATTCAAACCAAAACATAGAATGAAGCTCAAGTGGATGTTGTTATAAAGAGTTACATATATAGTGAGGAAGCAGTGATTGTTTACTCTTTTTTTTTTTTTTTTTTTTTTTTTTTTTTNGGAGAGAGAGACAGAGACAGCATGAGCAGGGGAGGGTCAGAGAGAGAGGGAGTCACAGATTGAAACAGGCTCCAGGCTCTGAGCCGGCAGTCAGCACAGAGCCCGACGCGGGGCTCGAACCCACGAACCGCGAGATCATGACCCAAGCAAAAGTCGGACGCTTAACCGACTAAGCCACCCAGGCGCCCCTATGTGATTGTTTACTCTTCACAATGACTGATCATAATATTAGAATTTCTTGAATGATGAGGAATTGGTCAGTGGCCACCTCATTTTAACCTTCAGAAATAGTTTAAGTTTTGCGTGTGATTTTCAGAGCCATAAGCAAATAATGACTCAGGTCAAGTTAGCCTTTCAATATAAGCTAAGTTAAACTTTGTTTGTCTGATTAAACTGTTATTTTTTGCACCAGAAATTTTCAGAGCTGGTATCCATTTGTTTTTTTAGCACCTTCTAGGCAATACTAAGGGAGATATAAGTCAAAGGCCCAGAGGTTGAATGTCTGGTATGGCTCACTAGAATAGGGACTGATTTTTTCCATATAGAGTCAACATGTTATTGAACACCTTTGAATAAGGAAGTTTTAAAAGTTTTATACATACATTCTTGTTCTCATGAAGCTTATATTTTACTAGTAGTTATAAAAATTTTAAAAATGCCCCAAAGTAGCTCCTGGGTGGCTCAGTTGGTTGAGCAATCAACTCTTGATTTCAGCTCTGGTCGTGATCCCATAGATCTGGGATCAAGCCCTGTATTGGGCTCTGTGCTGAGCATGGAGCCAGCTTAAGATTCTCTCTCTCTCTCTCTCTCTCTCTCTCTCTCTCTCTCTCTGTTTCTCCCCACCCCCGGTCTCTCCCCCATCTTGAAAAATAAAATAAAATAGAAAAGAAAGGAAAATACCTCAAAGTAGATAGTCTAACAAGTTCATAATGACATCCAGAACTATAGAATAAATGCATACCAGTTCAACCTCACTTCCCCAACAAAGCTCTTTTTGAAAGACTTCCTCAAAAGTTTTGACTAGATATGGTTCATTGTGGTAAATGTCCAAGAATACATGGGTTCCATCTTATTTTACACTGGCCTATCTTATTCTAATATTTAGGAAAAGCAGGGTTTGTTACCAGGGTAAAATTTGTCAGTTAACAAGTGGACTCCAAGGGCTGAATTCAGCTCATACATACTTTTCTATAAAGATGGCATAGTATTTATTACAGGAATATGAGCTTCTTGGCATCATTAATGCCTTAGCCCACTATTATATCAATCTTTCAAAATCTTAGATGAACTGTTTATTATGCAGTCTTCTCCACTGTTATAGTCTTCTTAAGGTAGGGATTGTGTCTTAACACCTCTGAGCTTAGCACAAAATAGCTGTACAATAAGTATTTGTTTAACTAATTTGAGGGAACTGTTATATATAAGATACTAGTATTATATTATAAAACATCATCAATAATACTTAATGCCAGGGAAAGATAATTAATCTAAATGTTCACTAAACAGACTATCACACAACCATTAAAAAGATATATACTTTCATGTAATTTTTACTGAAATACCATGATATGAATTACATATAAAGTATTATACCAAGAACTTCAATATTTTAAAGCCTAGTGACAAAATTAAAGGTTAGAAAAAGTTATACTATTACTGATAATCTTTGAGTGGTGAGATGATAGAAGATACTGTTTTATTTTTTCATTACCTTACTCTGCATTTCATATTTTCATTCAATATCTATAACTTTTATAAAGTGAGAACATAAAAAAATAAATTAAAAAGTTTTTTAATGCCAACATCTATCAAACAATTATTCATTTATCTATTTTTTAGTGTGGCATCACTGACTTATTAATGACAATTTATTCAACATTCTAGTAACTCAGGGTAAGAAAAATAGAAATACAAGGGGAAGGAAAGAAAGTAGTAGGAAAGGCATTTACAATATGTAGGTATTAGTGTCTCACTTACAACAAAATCAAATACTTTTCCAATATTCAGCTAATTATTTTTGTACTTTTAAACATAAAAGTACAGAAAAGAAATACTTAATTCTTTGTAAAAGATACTCTGTAGTGCATTTCATGATACTACTTCCTTACACTCAAAATGTTCAAAATGTTTTCACTTTCTCTCATTGCTTTTGTAAATTTGATATTGTGCCAAGAGGAACATCTTCCAGCTGAACAAATAGATTTCTTCTTAGTTCAATGGAGCATTGAAATATACACTGCAAATAATTTGAAAATAATTTACAGTTTTGGCCCAAACACTAAGTAAATTTTTTTTGAAAACTTGCCAGTTCCCCTTTACCTGGTTAATCACTTTTTGAAAGATGCACGACTTCATTAATGGTTTCCCATTGATTTCAGTACACATAAATCAAGGAAAGATTAATTTGATTTTTGAATTTTTTGGCTTGTACATAAAGCAATTAAGCTATGGGTGGGGTCATTATTATTCTTGCACTCCATATCATTCCGGAATGGCAAATCACTTAAATATGTAATCACTAGTATCTCCTATTTCAACCTTAAGCCTCAAATATTGTTCTATTCGGTAATAGTTATCTTTCATATGGTTTAAGAAACAGATCTAGTTAAACAAAAAATTAAAAGTTTTCCAAAAGTACATCTGGAAACAATGTTAAAGGCATGGATTTCTATGTACAGAATCTTGTAGGAGAGGTATATTTCTAAATAAAAAAGCATACCTTCATTCTATTGTTTCATTTAAGAATCAATTCTAACTTTTCGATGTTCATTAACAGTTTAATATCGATTGTCACTTTAGGGGAAGCAAATACTGTCATTGTAGTCTCAAGCTAATCACAGTAACAGATCTTGGGTTTCATTTCTTGGTATCATCTAGTTAAGAAAGAGCAAATGCAGAATGTCAGTTTATGGAAATTGTGTATGTAACAGACTGAGGTTTCTCGGTATGTTCCTACTGTAGCCAGTTGAAATGCTTCCACTCCTCCCCTTGAGTGTAATAAGAGAATGCTTTCTGGGCTTTGAGGCTGCAAATGCAAACCTCTTCAGTTGTATCTTTAAAAACAACTATCAAATAACTCTTTGGTATGCTCCATTTTTTCTCTTCTACTCAGAATTTGTCCTTTTCTTATATCTTTTTATTTAGTTTGGCCTTCAGCCCAATATCTGCCTCCTCAGCTGGTACCAATTTGACTCCTAGGTTCTCCAGAACAGTATGTGCTTCAATAAGCCAGCTGGCCACAGAAATCTGACTTTGACAATTACTGACACAATCAGTTGTTGCCGGTCTCATTCCAAATTTGCAGGCGCTCCCATACCTGGGCATATACATATTAATGACATTTTATTTTTTTTCTGGAGAGCATTCTCCTCTGATGATGGAAAGAGAGAAACCCCTGAAAATCTCAATCACTGATGATACAAAATAGAAAATTCTAGTCTGGTTATTGAAAAAAAAATAAAAAGAATAAATAAAGGGTTGTGACAAAAACTGAATAAAAGCAATGAAATCCATGTGTCAGTCAGCCTTAAGTTTATCTACCTGTGCCATCTTGCTGTCTGATGGAGTGAAGTCTCCTTCCTCTAAAGGGTTCTCTTATTTAATCGACTCCATACACTACATTCTCCAGCCTTAAATTTCTCTTTCAATTGTAATTTCCGCTGTAATGTCAGTAGGTAGATATTCTTAAGTCTCACCTATTAAATAACAAAAAGATAATTTTTACTTAATGCCATATCTCCATCTAAATAATAGCAGCTCTTCCTTCTTAATCACAATACCGCTTTTTAAAAAGTTCCCTATACTCGGGGCGCCTGGGTGGCTTAGTCGGTTAAGCGTCCGACTTTCGCTTAGGTCATGATCTCGCGGTTCGTGGGTTCGAGCCCCGCGTCGGGCTATGTGCTGACTGCCAGCTCAGAGCCTGGAGCCTGTTTCAGTCTGTGACTCCCTCTCTCTCTGACCCTCCCCTGTTCAGGCTGTCTCTCTCTCTCTCCTAGAAATAAATAAAAATATTTAAAAAAAAAAAAGTTCCCTATACTCATTATCTTCAAATCACCTCTCAATCATCAGGTTGGAATGCTTTCAGCTACAAATAACAAAAAAGAGAAGTTGCTTATACAATAAGTGTTTTATTATCTCATCTAAAATAAATCTATGTTTAAATGAAATCCAGTAGCTTAGTAATATCAGAATTTATTTCCAGGTTTTTGTGATTCTCTTTGCTTTTGCCTAGTGGTCAAAATAATATTTCTGCAGTTCCGAGCATCAGGTCTCTATAAATCAATGTTGAAACAGGAAAGAAGGGTGGGGATTCTCTACAGGATTTTTTTTTTCATCAAGGAAGAGAATCCTTCCCAGAAGGCCCCAAGACATTTACCACTACATTTAATTGATAAAAATTTCCTTACATATTCCACCCTAAACCAATCACCCAAAAGTAGAATAAGATAACGTCAATCTTTTTAGTAAAACTAATTGCCTGATATTTTCAATTTAGTGTCCCAAAAAATCTTCATATTTAATATATACAAAAATAGAACTCATTTTACACTTTGATTTCTCTGTGTGTTCCTCACCTTAATGAGTGACACCTGCATATATTAATTTTCTGAGATAAAAATTTGGTTCTCACCACCAACATTCAATTAGACAGAAAACTGCAGATTCTCTTTTTAATACTTCCTCAGTTATTCTCCTTTTTTCCATCCTAACACGGTTAATTTGGTTTAAGCAAGCATCATATCTTGGTTAGATTAGAACATCTTGTTAAACTGATCTCCTGCTTATCATTTTGTCCCTTCTTATACATTCTCCACATCCCTTCAGAAATTCTTTTAAAAAACAAAGTGGATCATGTCATACCCACCTGTATAAAGTTATTCAATACCAGCAGCCTTAAAATTAAGTTCAAACCTTGGCAGGTGTCTGAGGTTCTTTGTAATTTAGTCATTGCCAGTGTTTCCAGCTTCATCATCTTCCTAATGTGGCTCCCAGTTACACCAAATTATCAGCAGTTCTTCAATCCCCCATACTCTCTCTCAACTATGGTCACAAATTGTAGCTTCTTTGGAAAGAATGATTTCCCAGAAACCAACCCCAATTGCACTAGACCTGGCTAACTCCTCTTTCAATTCTCAGCTCAGAGGACTTTCTAACGTCTCCCAACTATTTCCTAATCTAGTTTAGGTACCCATACTCTGTGCCTTCCCTATCATAACACTTCACTTTTTGCACTGTCATTATCTACTTTCTTATCAGTTTTGTTTATTGCTTAAGGCAAGGGTTGTGGCATCCTCTGAACCAAGATAGTGCCTAAAGCATAAAGAGTACTCAATGAAAGTTTTTGAATATGTTGTGTGTAAACGCCAAGTTTTTCTGTGCAAAATTAAAATATATAGTTCAATTAAAAAATGTTTCTATATGTATCTTACAAAAATGGAAAAATTAAATTTCATTTAGTTATACACTATATTGAAAATAATAAAATTGGAATTTTCAGGAAGTCTAAAATATGTAAACATAGCTATATTACAATTTATTATACTGGAATTACTTCTACGATATTCCTAACTTTTCCATTCTGAAACTAAATTCAATTCACTAAATTTAATTAATTTTTTTAACTTTATTTCACCTTGATTTTTTATTTCTTTTTAATTACTCCTACTTTTTGCTCCTACGATTCACTCCACTCTTATTTGTCAAGTACCTTCACCAAACATTTGTAATTCTGTTTGGTATAGTTAGTTAAGCCTGGACCCAAGGTTGGGGACCATGATAAATATTTCAACAGAATGAAAAAGTACTACAAGATGAGTCAGTATAAAAAAAACCCTATAAAGAAAAACAGATAACACTCTATATCATGTCTATATCATGTAAAACTCTACCAGCCTAAATAAAGGATTATGGATATCTTTTATGCACAAATTGAGAATTTTAAGTAGCATTTATATTGAAAAAAATTACTCTGATTAGATTTATGTTCTAAATATGGTTCTCTTTTGATGCTTATGAGAGAAAAGAATTTTTGTTAATTAACTTATACATAGATATAATCAACAAAAATAAATTAGTTGCCTACGATGATCCACGCAGTATGTTAAATATTGATGGTACAAAGATAGCCTAGCTGGGAAAAAAATAAATATAAACAAAAATACACAAAAATAAATATTTACAATGTTAAAAAATAGTGGTATAAGCACTGGAATCACATGTTGCTATCAGTGTATGCATAGAAAATCTTAGCTTCATTAATAATCCATTGTGGGGCCATTATTTTTAAAAATGTATTTACCATCAGTCCAATTTTTGGTATAATGAATTCCATAGGTTTACTATTCGCTCTATAAACTATTACAGTTTAAATCATTATAAACTTTCTTTTCTGGCACTCTGAACTACCTGCACCAATAATATTTGTGGCCATATCAAACCTCAACTATGTACCAGGCAAAGTGCTTACTCCTCCAACTTGTATGGTCTAATTTAATCCTTAAACTCATCTTAGAAGAAAATTTTTGTCATTCCTATGTTACCTATAAGAAACCAAGGCTCTATGAGACTCAATTTAACAGTTAACGGCACTTCAAATTGCAAGTATCAGAAGCTCCAAATGAAAATTAATAAAACTAAAAGCATTAAAACTAAATAAAGCTTTTAATAAAACTAAACAAAACTTTTAATAAAACTAAAAGCAGTCTCTGCCTTTATTGAGCAGCAGGATGCTGTGTTAGCTCTGGAATTTACATTTTCTCTTTTCAACTCAATTGGTAATTTGAAAGCCTGGGTAGACAAACTCTATATAATCTTCTCTTTTCTGCCACAACTCTACAGAAGCAATTGTCCCCTTGTGATGCAGGAGTATAGAATATGAGGATCTTGATTATTACCTGCCACCTTGTCTCTGATTGTTAGTTTGGGTAGCATTTCTATCACACAAAGACTAAGATTGCTGGTACTTCAACATCATAAATAGTAAGCCCTAGGTAAAATTGGTTTTTGTAGAAAAAGTACATTTCCTTTTTTTTCTGCTTCCAGATAGGCCAGTTTTAACTAAGCTTTTTGATTTCTGATATGTCTTTTACTAAGTTCAAAAGGTAACCAACACGCTCTAGCATTCCAAACTTTTTCTACCAAAAACAAAACAAAATAAAACAAAACAAAGCAACCATATTCTGCAGCCTTAATAGACTCAGTGTTTAAATTCCATGATCTAATATGCTATTGCATATTCTAATTAGCTATTTTACTACCAAGAATAAAAATTACCAGTCCCCCAGCCTAGGATACAAGGTACTTCACCACTGTATATATTGTTTCTACTCATCCAATTTCAAAACTTTAGAAAATACTACTTCTAACATTCCCACATTCTGATATCAAAATCTGAGTCAGTGAGCATTATTTATTACAAACACTAAAGTATAAGTACATAAATAAAAACCATCTCCAAATGGCTTAGGCAACAAAGGAATTCATTGGTCCCTACAACTGAGAATTCTAGAAATAGGGCCTATCTTTGGCACAGGTGAACACAGGACACAAACAACGTCATCAGGACTCACTTTTACACCTCCTGTCAGCAACATCTTCCCTAATGGACTTCAATTTCAGGCTACAGGTGGCAATGAGGTAGCTGCTATAGCACCTAGCTTGGACATATGTCAAGTCTGTCACATGGTGATAGAGCACCACTTCTGCACTAGCAGTTCCAAGAGAAGCCTCACTGTCTCTTACTTGCCCTGATCCTGTCTCATGGCCACACCTGAGCTAAGCATTGTGATATGAAGCAATGCAATCCACCAGTTAACTCTGGATAAGTTCTCTTACTCTGATTCTTGAGCCAAGGATGAGACCCAATCTATATACAGAAGGACAATGTAGGAGAGATAAAAGACCAAAGTAAAGTTGGGACCTTGCCTGGAAAAGGAAGAAAGTAAGGTAGAACTCCAATTAACAGAGGGCCACTACACTAAGACTGGATAGCTAGCATGTGATTAAAATAGAATCTGAGGCTGCCTAAGTTTCTAAGTATAAACTATTCTTTAACCCTAAGTCCAATAAAAGGGCTTCTATAACTAAATCACTGATCTAATTCCTTATATCGTTAATATTTTGTAGACCTTCTCTTTTCCAGAAAAAAATGTCTTAAAACCTGTTTTAAATGCATTACATTACTTTGTCTATAATTTTTTTAAAAAAGCTTATTTACTTTGAGAGAGAGAGAGCGTGAGCAAAGGAGAGAGAAAGAGAGAGAGGGGGAGAGAGAATGGATTCCAAACAGGCTCCACATTCAGCATGGAGCCAGAGGCAGGGCCTGATCCCAAGACTGTGAGATCATGACCTGAACCGATTATCAAGAGTCAGACCCTTAGCCAACTGAGGCACCCAAGCACTGCTCTTTGAATGTAATTCTTATTGCCACTTTTGTGTGTTGATTAACAGCAACAAAACAGTGTGTTTTCAGTTCATCTTTGTGCTTGTCAACTTCAAGAAATAGGGCCCTCTCATCTGTTACCATAGCTTAATCTAAAAGGTGCAATCAAAAGAGAGTGCAAGTGAATGTCATGCTTACACAATTCCAAAGAAATATTTATCAAAGTAGAAAATTATCTTGAACTTGGTATAATGTTCCTCTCGTTAGACCAAAGACGTGGTAATAAAAAGGAAGCAGTGAGATAGTGGTAACAGTCTGAAAAGAGAGTGGAAGGCTCATATACTCTTGGACCATACAATGAGAACAGGTATAAAAAATGTACACATGTGCACATATGGTATATGTTCTGGACAACTCGGGCCTAAGGCTTACACTCAAATTTAGTGGACAGCAGTAATGAGAATTTTTTTTCAAAGTACAAATGGAAATGAGGAAGTACAAAGTAAAATTTGATGAGTTCTCAAATTCAAGTGTTGCAACGGTTTGCAAAAGCAGGGCTGGTGGCGTGTCAGAAGCTTGGGGATGGTGGGCACCTGGGTGGCTCAGTTGGTTAAGCGTCCGACTTTGGCTAAGGTCATTATTTCACAGTTTGTGGGTTCGAGCTCTGTGCTGACAGCTTGGAGCTTGGAGCCTGGATCCTGCTTCAGATTCTGTCTCCCTCTCCCACTGCCCCTCCACCATTCTCTCTCTCTCTCACTCTCTCTCAAAAATAAACATTAAAATAAAACTTTAAGAAGCTTGGGGATGGGGTGCTGGGCATTGTTGTAATTTGAAAAGTATATGCACTATAATTACTTTAATCAACACACCTCACAGTTCCTTTTGGGAAAAGAAAAGGCCTTGGCATCATTTTTCTATTATGATGAGAAAAATATCTTGAAATTAAATTAAACCTGAAATGGTGTTGAACACACTCACTCCTAATATGGAGAGTTTTTGAAAAGTTTGAAGCTCTAAATATTGGTAAAGTGTTCTGAAATCTATTTAAGGTCTATCAAAATTTCCTTGATTCATGGGATTCATGAATTAACTAAACAAACTATAATCCCACCCAGAGGGACATTCTATAAATCCCTAAGCAGAAGAAAAAACTAATACTTATATAAGCATATGCAGTTTTCAGGGCATCTTTAAGATCCTCCAAGTGGCAGATGATATCTTTTATTGTGTTGAAAATTTCTAGTTTATGATATTGTTTCTCCTTTAATCAAAACATTTTGTATTTATATTCTAAATGTATTAGCTTTGAACGAAAGAAATAAAATTTTCTAAGATTTATTTTAGCATTGGCTTTATAATTTGCCCCAGCACCTGAGAAACTTCATATATTTCTTTTTAATACAGTTAAATAATTACAAAATCACCTATAGTAAGCACCATTTTAATAATAAGCAACATTTTATAGATAATGATAAATTACTTTAAGGTTGGATAGATCTCTAGCTTTATATCCCTCTCCAGATGGCCCCTCCAACACCTAACACAGGGCTGTACACAGAGTGAGTGCTAAGTTATTTTTTGAGATATGATTCAGTGATTCAGTACAAGTGGGAAAACAATATTTAAGAACTGGGAATATATTAGTAAACAAAACAAAAACTGTGCATTCAGGAGGTGATGGGCTAAGAGATGAGCAATTTCTCTCTTTCTTAAATTTGATTTTATAAAGAGAAAAATTGCAAGCAGGGGAGAGGTGCGGAGGGAGAGAGAAAGAATCCTAAGTAGCCTCTACCCTCAGCACAGAGCCCAAGGCAGGCTCAATTCCACATGATTCCTGGGATCATGACCTGGATCAAAATCAAGAGTGGGATGCTCAACCAACTGAGCCACCCAGGCGTCCTAAGCAACGTCTTGATACAGTGTGTTAGATGCTAGACTTTTAAAAATATTTGTCTTATTTCTTGTTAAATTTGGGTATTTTAATAAGAACAGAAATCCAGTATAGATTTCTGTTGTTTTCCTCAGTGGCTCAATTTAGAATAAGTTTCCATTTGTTTAAAGTAGTAATCTTGAGGTTAGAATGTTTCCCCTAACCTAAAAGAAGTTCCCATATATTTATTATGTAATATTACCTGTGATAATCGTTTCACAAAAAAATAGGTTGCATAGTTGTAATAATCATTCCTTCGTTAAACTAATAGACATTAGTATTACTTTATGCCTTAAAGCTACTTTTCCACTTTTCATACTGCTGTTGTTACTTTAGGAAACCCACATGGCTCTTTGGAACCTGGGTAAAATTTTTTCTTATATATTATAATTTCTTATACACTGAATTGGGAAATAGGCATAGAGAAGAATATGGTCTTCTCTTTTGCTACAGCTGATCCAGGAAATGTGAAATGAATAGGATTGTAGTTTACTGAAAAGAACCTTGAATTAGAAGTCAGAAATTCTGTGTTTAAGAATTTACACTCACTCAATTGCAGTTGTACATTGAATTTTATTATGTTTAGTTTTATTACCTTTATACAGTATCTTTCTATCAAAGTGAACTGAACTAATCTTTTACAGCATGAAATATAAATAAAAGTGATGTTTTTTAATTACCAGTGAGATTATAAAAATGGAGTAGGTCACATTTGAAAGTTACTATGCCACGTTTTTTACTGGACACAGTCTGCTCCAGGGACAGAAAAGGGGGGGAAAAGCCACGCTTTTTTCTGCGTGCTTCCTTCTAAGCTATATTACTAATATTCTCAAGGAAGAGACAAGTCCAACATTGAGAAGTTGATGTCTTAGAACCCAGTGTTCTAACCCAACTTTCTCTTCTCCAGGGAGTGTAATGGGTTGTAGGGGGGAAAACTAACCATTTGGAACTTTCTACACATAAGCTGTTTATTCATTCATTGTGCAAATATTTGTTGAGTATCTTCTATATGCTCACAAACAAAGATGAATAAGTCACGGTTCCTGCCATCAAGTATCTCACAGTCTAACAAAATAAAAACATTGTGAAACTATTATTTTTAAAGTTTTTCTTTTGATTATTGTCTAGAATATTAGAATGGTCCCACTCTAGAGACTATCAAGACAGAAAAGTCAATCTATTAGTAGTAGGGGCATGGAAATCCATGAAGAGAACAGTAAAATTAGTAACACACACAGAGACAGACAGAACAGACAAGACAGACAGATAGACACACACACATACACACACACCACAACACACCTAAGCCTATATTCAGCATGAATGTAAATTCAGGAAACAGGAAACAGGAAATACACTGAGAAGCAGAAGTTCACATTCATGAAACTTTTTATTTAAGGCATCTGAAATGTTTGTAACTATTCTACAAAATATGTGGCTTATGAAAAATAAAATAAAATATACAAGTAAGACTAAAGAATCAAGAAGAAATATTTCTCTTTCTAATAAATTTTGAAAGTATACTAGAAAATTTTTGAAAATGTATTAGAAATATTTTAAAAATGAAGTAGATCACTGAAATGTCTAAATAACTGAATCAAAACTACTTTCCTTAACTCCATTTTGTGGGTTTAGATCTCAGAACTCTAATTTTTACATCAATGAATATCCATATTTTTACTCTCTGTTCCCTTGAATAAGGTTCCAACAGGTAGGTGTTGGCTGGTAAATGCAGAAAATATTTTTGTCTGTGTATTTGTTTTGGGAAGAAGAGGTTGAACACTTCTTAGAGAATCAACAAATCAGATGCTTGGTAATTTTACTCCTGAACTTTTGGAAAGGATCATAACTTTCTTATAACGGTTTCAGTAAAGATTTCTTCCTAAGATTCCATCCAACAATACTTCTCAGTCAGGTATGCTGGACATTGCTGTGAATACTGGGAAATAAACCAAGAAGAATAAATTATAACCTTAAACTGTAAGCCAAGATACACACCACTGTAAAATACTGCTCTGTAATGTTTGGCTCATGTAAAGAAGGTGTACCCTTTCAATTCAGTGGAAATATAGCTGAACCACATTCTTAGGTCATTTTCTGATTAATTCCCATTTCCAGGTGAGGAATAACACAATTATAGTGGTTATCTTAGTACCTGCTTTTTCATGTCCCTGTCCCAAACAGTTCTCTTGCACCTACTTTTGATATCTCACACCTAGGTTCTTAACCTGAGTCCTCTCATTCATAATTCGTAAACTTCTGTGTTTCCCTGTTGAGCTTGGCAAAAAGGTAGTCCATTATGTTTGACTGGGCTCCCTAGAATTACACCCTGAGAGGGTTCCATGTGAGTGTGTGGGGAGGGGATCTGCTAGAGGAATGAAAAGGGAAGGAGGCTGTGTAAGGTGCAATATTAACTAAGTTCAGTAGAAGGTACCTTTGACTCAATATTTCAAGAAAACTCTGGAAACAGTATAGATTAATCATACCTCAGAGCTATCCTTACCAGAAGATGGAAAATTAAGACCTACTACTTGCCAGTCCTTTTAAAGGCTGCCCCCAGGGGGCGATAATCTCCAGGCATTTCTGGTTCTCAAGCAGCATAGGCTCAATTGGATCTAACAGCCTGAGGATAGTCCTCCAAAAAAGATACAGTCATGCTGGCTGGTGGGAGATAAGCCCCCTGGGAGCTTGTGCACATGAAAGTAGCAAAGGGATCCAAAGGGACCATGGGTGGAGGATTGACAGTGTCTGCTTCATATAAGTAATCACTACCAAGTATTTAAACATATATTTTACATTATCAGAAAATCAGCATCTATTCAAGCATTTGTTACTAATTAATATGTATTTTTGGGTACTCTATTTATACTCTTGGTTGTATTAGAATTCTTCTGATTTAAGCCAATGAAACAGAAACCCATCATAAACCAGATTAGCTAAATAAAGTGTAATTTATCAGTTTTATAGTTAAACCATTGTACTAGCTAGAGTTTTGACTTATGAATCAGAGGAATTAGATGACATTAATCAGTACTGCCTTTCTCTCTCATCTCTACTTTTCTTTGTGTGCCAGATTCATCTTCTTCCATATACTAGGAAGCATTCCCTCTGTCAAATCTTGACTTCATTCCCCACAATTTCACCCTCCTTTCCTCATATTTCTCATTTTATTTTATTTTTTAATGTTTATTTATTTTTGAGAGAGATAGAGATTGAGAGAGAGAGAGAGAGAGAGTGCATGCGTGTAAATGGGGAAGGGACATAGAGGGAAAAAGGTCAATCCCAATCAGGTTCAGTGCTGTCAGCACAGAGCCTGTTGGGTGGCTTGAACCCATTAACTGGGAGATCATGACCTGAGCTGAAATCAAGAGTTGAACACTTAACCAATTGAGCCACCCAGGTGCCCCTCTCATGGTTCTCATTTAAAATTTTGTTTTAATGTTCACTTATTTATTTTGAGAAAAGGGGGGGGGGCGTTGGGGAAGGGCAGAGAGAACCCCAAGCAGATGCCATGCTATCAGAGCAGAGCTTATTCAAGACTTGAACCCAAGTACTGGGCAATCCTGATCTGAGCCAAAATCAAGAGTCAAGATTCATAAGCTTAAGCAGCTGAGCCACCCAGGGGTCACTCATGGTTCTCATTTTAAATTGCAGGAAAGGAAAGACTTTAATTGGCCAGGTTTGATCAAATAATTTGCTGGGTCTAGAATTATTGTGGCTAGAGAATGAGTTACGATATTTGTCCAGCATGGGACATGCAACCATCTTAGAAAAATCATTGTGGCCAGCAAATGAGGTCATATAAGATTACAGCAGCTCTGATTTGGAAAATATGTTAGAGAGGGTAAAGAATAATTCCCCAAGAGAAAATAGTCAGGTCCCAGAAAACATAACATAAGCTGAGCAAAGCAAAAATACACTTCAACATCATATGAGCTTCAGTTTCCTCATTAATAACATGAAGTTCAAACATTTGTTACAGTTATTTCACAAAATTATTCTAAGTTCTAATTATCAGCAGAAGTGCTTTATAAATTATAAAGTTTTGGTAGTGAGTATTACATGACATTTACATAGAATGTTGAACCTCTTATACCAGTTCATGTAAAATATGTTTTCATATTACTAGTAAGTACAAAAAGGTTAACTAAGAATCAAGCAAGACCCTAGAGTCTTCCATGCTAGATTTTCTAAGTAAAACCCAGGTTTAATCTCCCTGAAAAACTGAGAAGCATAAATTTTGGTAGCATCCAGACTTCTTTTAAATTTTTTTTAATGTTTTATTTATTTCTCAGAAAGAGAGACAGAGACAGATATAGTGTGCGCAGGGGAGGGTCAGAGAGAGAGGGAGACACAGAATCTGAAACAGTGTCCAGGCTCAGAGCTAGCTGTCAGCACAGAGCCTCATGTGGGGCTCAAACCCACAAACTGCGAGATCATGACCTGAGTCGAAGTCGGACACTCAACCAACTGAGTCACCCAGGTGCCCCCAGACTTTTTTTCAAGACAAGAACAGGGGAACTGTTTACTGTAGGAATAGGAAGGAGTAGCTAGGCTCTTCACCAGTATTTTTTACAAAAAGTATTAGGTATATTATCTTAACAGCAGAAAAATCATCACAATATTATTCACAAGCTGGCATATTGCCTTTCTTGAAACAACCATAAAAACAACAACTTCCAGGAAGCCAAATAAATAAGTTATTCCTTCTGAAAATAAAAAAGAAGGAAGGAAGGAAGGAAGGGAGGGAGGGAGGGAGGGAGGGAGGAAGGGAGGGAGGAGACATGAGGAAAGAAGAGAAGAGAAGGAATGTTTTGGGGGTGTCTAGATGGCTCAGTCAGTCAGCTAAATGTCAGACTTTGGCTCAGGTCATGATCTCATGGTTCGTGGGTTGGAACCCTGTGTCACGCTCTCTGCTGTCAGCACAGAGACCGCTTCGGATCCTCTGTCTCTCTCTCTCTGCCCTACTGGTTCTCTTTCCCTCTCAAAATAGATAAATAAACTTAAAAATTAAAAAAATAGAAATGTTTTGGACTCTTTCCTATATTTTTCCTAATTTCTCAGACTGAAACTTCTGCCATATACCATCAGTCACAAAATTTTGTTCAACAACATTCATGGTCTTTACTGAAAATTTGCTCTGAACTGGCTATTGATTGTTATTCAAGGCAAACAGAAAGGTGATACAGTCCTAACCCTTAAGGGTCTTACAGTTAAACTGGGAGGTAAAATATAAATTTCTCCTTTCAATCTGTCTTTCTTTTTATTTCCAGGTCCCACTCCCTTTACTCCATACTTTACTCATCATGCTTCTATTATAGCAATAACTTTGAAGAGGTCTTTCTGCCTCCAGTGTTAACTTCAGCTAACACCCAGTCAGACTAATTTTTCTAAAACAGTTTCCATACGGTATCATTTTTCTTAAGCAAAAAAATGCAGTGTCTCTAAAATTTCAATAAGATAATGTTCACTTACTGAAATTTTAGATCTGCAGGGAAAGTTAAAGAATTAGCACTGAATTTGTAGGAAGAACAGTGGTCATTATGTTATAGCACTGAGGAATAAAATAAAAATTTTGAGCAATCATAGAAATATAAGTGAGAAAATGAAATAAAATTTGATTCATATCTGTAAAATATTGGGAAACTGAAGGCTGGAAGGTGAATTAGGAGGCTAAAGCAACTATCTAGGTAAGAAATAATAATAGCCAAATTTGAAAGGTGGCAGTGAAAATGGAAAGAAAAGATCAGATGCAAAAGACATTATGAAAAATAAATTCATAGAACTTAATGACTGAGCCAAGGAAGAGGGATGTGTAAAAACTATTTTGAGGTTTTGGGTCTGGGAGCATAGTGATACATACTACAACCAGAATAAGAAAATCAAAAAGAGGAGTAAATTTGTTGAAGTTTCTGGAGAAGATACTGTGTGTTCCATTTTCAACACATTAAATGTTTCTCAACTGGGCATTTGTTGTTCTGGCCATTTACCTTTCACCATATACCTTTTCGTAGCATATACGTTTTTCTTTGGCAAATCACTGCTCCTTCATCCTCAGTTGACTCCTCTTCAAGTTACCGAATGGGCCATCAGTCTGGAAGACTGCATTGCATTTCCCTAGATCCAGTGATTAATTCGGAAGCATATATGTCCCAGTTGGAGGCTGTTTTACAAAATAAAATTTTGCTACAACAGTTGGGAGAGAAACAAGTGCTTTTTCCACATGCTTCCTAGCAGTTAGCATGGGGTGACTGGTGAAAATGAAGGTAAGCCAGCAAAAGGAAATGACAAAAATGGACCAAGCCAGGTTCCTGATGACTTTATTTGAACCTTGAATTCAAGACAAATTCCTGTACTTTCATTACATGAGAAGACAAATTCCTTTTGGCCTTAAACAATTTAGGTAGAGACACTGGTCTGACATAGAACAGCACGACACCTTTTCTACAATAGCAATATGCAGAAACGGAACTCCTTATCCTAAAAATAAATAGAGAAGAGAGAAAGGAGGAAAGAAAATAAGAGCTTCCTGAAAAACTAAATCTTATCTTTTATGGGAAGCAAAAATATATATTTGCCCATTTTAAAGGGTAAATATCTGTTGAATTTTTTTCAATCTTTTCTCATTTCTCTAAGTACATGTCATAGTTCTGCGAACATGTGCATTTGTTAAACTATGTCATTACATTTATTTTATACTGAAATATCCCTCAAATCCATAAGCAAGTCCTTCTGTGACATGTGTTCTTTCATAAACCCACAAATTGCTACTGGAGGGGTAATAGTATATTCCCTCTTTGGAGTGTTGGTATTTCCAAAGAGTGCCATGTCTTCATTTGTACCCTGCCTTTTCCATTAGAATTCCAGGGAATGAAACCCCAGAATCAAAAGTAGGAAGATGAATGCTTGAGTAACCGGCATCATCAGCACATGTGGTATGCTTCATTTGATACTTTCTTTAAAAAGTAAAACCAAAGTCTACATGTTTTACTAAAATGACTAGTTCTTGTCTTTCCAGGAGCTGATCTGTTCTTTTACTTTTATGGACTACTGTTATTCCTTCAATAAATTATTTTTTCTTGCTTAAGTAAATAATTTGCTTGCAAAATGTATAGTCATAATTAAATTAATATTTAATTATAATTAGACATTATATTAAATATATCATATATTATATTAAATATATTTATAAATATTTTAATTATAAATGTATAGTTAAATAAATATGATTTATATGTCCTAGAATGAATTAATAAACAAAAATATGTATTAAAATTTATACACATATCTGTAATCTGGTGCTAATATATATTTTATTCCAAAACAGATTTATAGAACTATATCTTGCAAATAAAATAATGGCAATGGATACAGTTCAATTACTTTCCAATGCAATGATCCTGTCTTTAATGCAAAATAGCACTTAATGGTTCAATCAACCAACCAATCAATCAGGAAAAAGTATTTAATAAGTTTTAGTTTTTCAGCATTATAAGATATTTAGAATAAATATATCATAAAGCCCTTTTATTACCAAATACATAACCTAGTTAGTGATAGAAAATAAGTGGAAGAATTAAGAAGGAAATATTAAGCTGAAGGGAAAACATTGGCAAGTACATAAGTTAAAACAGCCAAAATAAAGATGAGTGACTTTTGAAACCTTCCTATTGGCATCCCAGATTCAGCGTGTCCAAAGCAGAATTTCTGATCTTTTCTTTAATGCCAATTTCCAATAAAATCTTCCAAAAGCCATGGACTGCTCACCATTCTGTGTGTTCAGACTAAAATTTTTTGTGCCATCTTCAAATCTACTCTTTCTCTCATACCCACAACTAATCTGAAAGGAAATCCTATTGAATTCACCTGCAGACTACCACTTTTTTTTCCCTGGATTATCACTTTTTACTACTCTTGCTCCCACAATGGTCTGAGCCACCACATCTCTCATATGTATTATCAGAGTCACCTTCTAACTGATTGTTTTGCTCCTGCCCTCGTTCCCTTATGATATGTTCTCAATGCAATAACCAGAGGTATCTGTTTAAAATGCATCAGATAATTTTATTCCTCAGTACAGTAAAAATCAAAGTCTTCATGAGGGCTTATAACGTTTTACAAGACCTGTTATTGCTGTGACCACACCTACTCATTACTCTTCCCCTGACCACAGAGGCCTCTTTGCTGTTGCTCAAACATATCAGGTAACAACCCACGTTAGGAACATTGTGCAAAACTTCTCTCTTCCCGGAAAGTTCCCCATCCCCCTCATCTTCTTCAAGTATTTTTTCAATTGTGATCTATTAAGTAAGCTCTACTCTGATCATCCACTTGATACTGTATCTCCATGGGGCGCCTGGTGGCTCAGTCGACAGCTTCTGGCTCAGGTCATGATCTCACGGTTTGTGGATTTGGGCACCAGATTAGACTCTCTGCTGTCAGCACAGAGCCCACTTTAGATATCCTGTCCTCCTCTCTCTCTGCCCCTCCCCCACTCTCTCCCTCTCTCTCTCTGTCAAAAAATAAATATATTTTAAAAATTAAAAAAAAATTGCCCCCTAGATATTTTCAATCCACTTTCCCTACACTTTAATTTTCCATACACTATCATCTTATTTAAAAATGTGAAATAAGGGGTGCCTGGGTGGCTCAGTCAGTAAGCTTCCAACTTTGGCGCAGTCAGTAAGTGTCCAACCATGATCTCATGGTTCATGGGTTGAGCTCAGAGCCTGGAGCCTGCTTCAGATTCTGTATCTCCCTCTTTCTCTGACCCTCCCCTGCTCACACTGTCTTTCTCTCTCTCAGAAATAAATAAAACATTAAAAAAAATTTAAATGTCAAATAATCTACCTCCTTATTTTGTGCATCGTCTTTTCCTCCTCTTACATAAGCTACACAAATGCAATGGTTCTTGCCTGTTTTGTTCACTGACTTACTCCAAGAGCCTAGAACAGATGTTGAATAAATATTTTTTGAATTAATTGAATAGGAGTTGCATCATACTTGTAGAAGTTAAAGCATACATTTTGAATGAAATTATATTATCTCTCATTTAACTCTGACATTTTTAAACCTTTTATAAAGTCATAGTCATTACAGCAACAACATACGGTGCATAAATTTATCATCCCACTCACACATGAGGAAACTAAGGCTTAAGTAACTAAAGCAAGATCACATAATTAATAAATTCTAAATCCAGAATTTGAACACCTGTTATTTGAGGCAAGAATCAGGCATATTTAACACTCTGTTATGTTACTTTACTGAATACATTCAGGCAAATCATTTACATGTCATGAGCTTCTTTTCTCTCATCAGTTAAATAGGGATACCAGTATTCCCCATACATTATTGTGGAAAGAAGCAGAAATAATATTTGTATTATTTGCCTGGCAAATAATTGTTATATTGGACATATTTGTAATATTTTCCTGGCAAATAATAAGCAGTCATTAAATGAAAATAATATTCTAATACTTTCCATACTTACATTAAGAAATGTCTCAAGTAAGCTCAATCCTTGTGAGATATATCTCTCTGTCTTTAAAGACATGCAAGAATGAGGTCAGGGCTCAATGTAAAGGATCAAGAAATTTGTTGCTTCAATTTTAATTTAGAACTTAGGCTAGAAAGTCAAAGTTCTTTCTCAAAGAGCAGAACAAGACTCTAGCTAATAATAAATGGTCTGTTTTCTAGAGTGTTCTTTATGCATACTTCCTTAACCAAGGAGCCAGGGTCACAGGGATCTTGGGACAGATTCAATGACTTAGAGAAGTCTATCACAGACCCAGATGGAGAGCCAGGGGCCCCACGTCTCCATTTCACTTTACCACTTATCCACCAGGTACTCCTGAGTATATCACTTCTCTGTGCATTAAGAACTATAAATGAAACTCATAGAGCTAATGCTTACATAGTGCTGACACTGTGCCAGACACTCTCCTTGTATCTTAGTTCTTTTGAGTCTCCAAACAACTTTCCAGTTAGGAAAAAGAGACATCACTGAGAGCTGGGTCACCAGAAATGATGACGAGAAAGAGCTGATTTTTGAAGGACAGAAAATTTCCATAAGCAGAGAGGCAAGATTACATTTCTAGAGGAATGACAGCATTGACGCTGTGTTAATAAACATGCATTGAGTCCTGGTTGGCAGACACTGCTAATACTCTGTGCATTCCAAATATATATGTAAAGCATTATTCTTAATGGAAGAAGTTTACAGATTTTTCAGCCTAGATGGAAAGAAAGACAAGGAGACATTTAATCCCCTTGTAGGGCCAACTGTCACAAATATTATAAAAGAAACTCAACAAAATGCTTGGAAGCAAAGAGAAAGGAAAGATCCATTTTTTTAGTGGGAATGAGAAAATATCTTATAAAGTAGATGACACATGGATTTGAGAGACAATGAGAATTTTTACTTACAAGGATGAATTTAAGGGCATTCCCAGGAGAGAAACAATCTCAGTATAAGCATGGTTGTATGAGAGAGCAAATGGCTCAAAGGCAGAAAATCAGGAAGAGTATATAGGGCAAAAATGAGGAGTGTATACAAAAAACATTTTAATAGTGTTATCATAAGGCCAGTTAAAGACTATAATACTTTCAGGGGTCATTTCTATAGTTCATTACTAGAGAAGATTCTCTGAATGTGTAGAATACCCGAAATCCTGAGAAGGAGGTGCAGTGTCCTTTCCTGAGCATGAAGCTGGCTTTGAGTGTTGCTTTTACAGCTGCTCTTTGCCCTTGATGATTGTTCTTTTCCTACTTTGGGGGAATAAAAGGGAAAGGGCACCATCTGAATGGTTTCTTTAAAAAAAAAAAAAAAGTAAGTCCAGTTTAATGAGAAAAATAAATGGTTGGAGGGAGAAAGTCTTCCTCACAGTTCAGGCAATTAATCCTGCTTTGTAAATGCTGGGCAGGAGTAGGGGGTGGGGAGTGTGTGTGTGTGTGTGTGTGTGTGTGTGTGTGTGAAAGAGAGAGAGAAATACAGACTTAGTAGTCATTGTACACATGAAACTATCACTGAGGAAACCCCAAGAGCTTCCTGACATTTTCTCTCTCTTCTCTAAATTGCCACATCATAAGTACTTCACTTTTCAAGGAAACACACTAGACTCATTGATCTCACAGTAAAGCAAATTTATTCTTAAAGGACCAAAGTAAATACAATGGCTTTAATCTGCTCTAAGAAAACATACTCAGCATTCCCTTCCTTCTCTGGCGTTAAGTGCGTTTGAGGCAGTGCAAGGTCTAAGTTTGAGCAGATGGATTTCAGTGCAAGTAATTACAAGCTGCAACACAATTTCCTTAAAACGACACACATACTAGACAAATACTTATTTGTGGTTATAGAGTGGGTAAAGTTACTATAAAAATAGTAGCACACCTTATAATAGTGCTGTATGCCATAATTTACCTTTGCTATATCTGAAGTGTCATATCTTGTTCCAGACTTAATATTTAGTAACTAACAATTTAATGTACAAATCTCCAGCCTAAGAAGCAGAATAATTAGAAGAGGCAAGCCCCCCTTTTTACATGGAAAAAGTATAGTGGACCATGCAAAATGCCTGAGGATTATACAGAAGATAGAGGTGGTTTTTAGTTATGAAAAATGACAATTTTCTTTCTTTTCAAGTTTATTTATTTATTTTGAGAGAGGGCAAGCAGTGGAGGGGCAGAGAGAGGGAAGAGAGAGAGAATTCCATGCAGGCTCTGCACTGTCAATAGAGTCTGATGCAGGCTCAAATTCACAAACCCATCAGACACTTAATTGACTGAGCCACTCAGATGACCCAGGGAAATTTAAAAATAACTCTTATCAGACATGTAGTAAACTCAATGCAGATATGCAGAAAGTATATGAAAGTAAATGCCATGAGCACTCTTTTTCCCCCCTAGAATATCCAGATTCATTGATTGTTTCTTTCTCTGAACTCCTGGAGTATATTATAGAATTTCTGACTAGAGAACAAAAATTTGGAAGCTTATTATATGACTAGGAGAAACGCAATTCTACATGCTACACTCTTCAGGGAGGCTATAGCCATCTCAAAAATACTTCTCCTAACCTTTAAATAAATAAATTCCTATCCAGAACTAAAACTACTTAGTTAGGTTTAAGTGTTAGATGTGTACGGACACATTTTTTTAATGTTTATTTTTGAGAGAGAGAGAGAGAATGAATGAGTGGGGCAGGGACAGAGAGAGAGAGAATGAAAGAGAGAGAGAGAGAGAGAGAGAGAGAGAGAGACAGAATACAAAGCAGGCTCCAGGTTCTGAGCAGTCAGGACAGAGCCTGACGCAGGGCTCAAACTACAAGCCGTGAGATCATGACCTGAGCTGAAGTCGGATGCTTAACTGACTAAGCCACCCAGGCACCCCACATGAGCACTCCTAATTTGATATGCTATGTCCTCTAGAAATAGGATTAAAACCTAATTATTTAATAGCTTTTTAAAAAATTTTCTTTAATGTTTTTATTTACTCCTGAGAGAGAGACACACACACAGCGTGAGCAGAGGAGGGTCAGAGACAGAAGGAGATACAGGATCAGAAGCAGGCTCCAGGCTCTGAGCTAGCTGTCAGCACAGAGCCTGACACGGGGCTCGAATCTATGAACTGTGAGATCATGACCTGAGCCGAAGTCGGACACTTAACCGACTGAGCCACCCAGGTGTCCCGAAACCTAATTATTTAAAAAATGCCCTCAAATCCATCACAAGTTTCATCCATCAACGGTCAATGCAATAACAGAATATGGTCAGTCCTTTCTGTTGTACACTTTGGAGAAAATAAGCATTGAAGCACTTGCCCTTTTTTCACCATTCAAAATAAGTCTCTATTGAACAACAAAGAAAAATTTTAAAAATATCAACAACACATATCTTATGCTATAGAAAGTTTGGACCTGTTTGGCTTGATTAAATGACAGGTACAAGAATCTCCCAAAAGTTTGGCTCTTTTTTGTAATTTATTAGGAATATTCCATTTCATTTAAGTAGTGTATTTGAACATCCTGGACACCAGCTTTACCATATAGCAAAGAGTAAGAGTCTAAATTAAGCTCACTTCAAAATGTCAGAGCTCATAAGACTCTTTGAGGGCAAAAGCTATTTCTGTCAGTTTATATGAGATGAGATCTCTCAGTTAAAGGTGTCATTTTCTGGGCCTTTTTCAAGACCTATAAGTGTGTTGGGTACTCACAAATGAGATAACTTAGATAAGAGAAATCAAGTATTTACACTATTCCCAATATTCCCTTATTTTCCATCATTTCACCTTTTATCATTCTGGTCAAAACTTCAAAAGGGAATGCAAAAACTTAGTTCCTATCATAGGGTCCAGCACACTGAATTCAGGAGGGAGGGAAGGGAAGAAGGAATGAGGATAGAAGAAAGAGAGGGACAAATGAAAAATTTCTACCTAATCAGAGAAATACTTAGTATGATGGCACATAGACATAAATTTGAGGCTTCCTGCCAAGAACTACAAAATGAAATAAGATTGCTTTATGAAAATTAAATGTTAACATTATCCTATATTCCCTAAGAATAGAGATAAGCAAATTCCCTTTAAACAGACAAGACTGGTTCACTCATATAAAGAAATTTATTAACATATTCAAAATTTTACTAACATATTTGAAGAAGAACTAATTAATCAGAGAAGCATTTACAGTCAAAGAATCAATAAAAGGAGAGCCTAGAAAGCAACCTGTGAATAAGGATTGTCTGGAGAGTTTTCCCATGGACTTTGATCATATTCAACTGAGGAGATGGATGTGTAAGGCTATTTTCATCCAATACCCTTTAATGAAAGAAAGAATGAATTAATTAAACAATTCCTTTTTGTTTAGTTTAGTTTAGTTTAGTGACATTAAATCAACTTCTGATTAAAATGTACAGTCCCCGTGTAGGCTGCCCAAAGGATAAAATGTGCTATTGAAATAGCACAAGAGAGCCTTTAAAAGGAGGACACTAAGAATGTATAATGCATCGAAGACATTATGGATGGGAAAAAAATGTTTTAAAATGTCTCCTTTTGGGCAACGAGTAACCTGAACACAATCCATTTCAGGGAGGTAGTAGAGCTGAAAACCTGATTTTCATAAGCTGTGGAATGAGAATTCAGAAGAAAAGCACCAGCAAAGGCAGACAAGTTATCAGTAAGCATTGCTGTGAAGGAAGGACATGAGACTATCTAAATCTGGGAAAGCAAGGAATCAAGGTGACAATTAGCCAATTTTCAAATCTGAAGGGAAAAATGATTTGGTATCAATACAAACAAGCATTAAAGCATGGAGGTGATAAAGATATGATTAGTTGCTAAAGTTTAATCATAATATCATTTCTTTTTCTCTGTGAACTAGATCATTTGTTATAATTAACAGGGGCTTTCATTTAAACCGGAATATAATTGCTCATCCTCACAAAAACCCACTACAATTCCTTTATTGGAATAAAATGTTTTTGTTTTGTTGCTTTTGGTATAGGTAGATGGAAAGATATATAGATCAATGCACTGATAGATTATTTGATGTGGTTGACCGTTTGGTGATGTTATGTAATTCTTTCAGATTTGGAGGAAAATTACTAGCTAGTATATTGAAACTTAAGCAAATGCAATATTGAAGTATTTAAAATTCTAGAAAAAATAAAAGTTATTCAAGGACAGAAATATCACCATGGATGACATGGTGGTTCATGTGGTTCAGCTCAAATAATATTTATATATTCATAGGCATGTAAATGCTGAATACTTATTTTAAACAAAATTTTTTTACAAATTATATTGAGAATATAGTGGAGAGGAATTGTGTGTATGTGGATGTGTGTAGATGTGAGGGAGAGAGAGAGAGAGAGAGGAAGAGGAAGAGGAAGAGGACAGAGGTGAGTGAGTATGTTTTGGACAGACCATCAGCATGTATTGGAGAGCTAAATACTCAACTTCACAATAAGAAATCTATAGATTTTAAAAATTTTAAATGAAGAAATAGCAGTAAAATATATTTATTTAAAATTAGGAGGTCTAGCCTCAATAACTAGAAGTTAAAATTTGTTTTTGTGGAGTGGGAATAGGAGTTAGGCAATGGATACAATAGAACTATTATTATCATTATAAGCCTCTAGCTCCAATTTGACTTATTAAACTATGTAAGTATATTATTTTGATTAAAATAAATCTTTAAAAGAGTGAAGGAATAATTTTAAAACTTTCAGGGAGTAGAATTAGAGTTCTAAAGACTTTTGAAGAATGAGAAGAAAAAAAATACCTATAAAATTGAGAACAATGTTTTATTCTGATGTTAGACCTTAAAAACTTCACACTGATATCTTCCACAGTTTCAAAAAGTGTGCCTTAATATCCAAGTGCATTAGATCATTTGCTATCCCCAAAGATACCTTCGATCACTACTATAAAATCACTCCTTCTCTATCTGCATCTGTAAAATTCTAGCAACCTTCCAAATACTGTCTCAATGCTGTCTCAGTTTTTTCCTCCCATTCAACTATATGGTATATTTTATTCTTGTGATCCTCATTGAACTCTTATTTCATCTCATAGTTTTGGTATATACATCACATTATAAGCTGCTTAAATTTTGAGGTTGTGCTATTTATTTTGCATTTCTTGGATCAGCTTACAAAACATTTAAATATGTATTATTTACATATACAAATAATACATTATTCACTTCACAGCTGTGTAGAATTAACTAGAAATATGACAGGCAATTCTCTTCTGTTTTTTTTTTAATTTTTTAATGTTTTTATTTATTTCTAGGAGAGAGAGAGAGAGAGAGAGAGGCAGCGTGAGCAGGGGAGGGACAGAGAGAGAGGGAGTCACAGACTGAAACAGGCTCCAGGCTCTTAGCTGGCAGTCAGCACAGATCCCGACGTGGGGCCCGAATCCACGAACCGCGAGATCATGACCTAAGCGAAAGTCAGACGCTTAACCGACTAAGCCACCCAGGCGCCCCAATTCTCTTCTGTTTTAAAGAGAAATATTATTACATTGCTTTTGTTTTTATTATTATCATTTGTTTTAATTACTTATACTACTACTATATGTAAGCTGGTTAAGAAAGATGAAATAAAATTGAGGATTTAAGTGTTTCCATTTGGATATTTTATCTGAAAATTCTTTTCATCAGAGCTACAGAGGAAAATACTCTTTTCTTTAATGTCTGTTTATTTTTGAGAGAGACAGAGACAGAGACAGAGGACTGAAGCACGTTTGAACTCATAAATCACAAGATCAAGATCTGAGCCAAAGTCAGATGCTTAACCAACTGAGCCACCCGGGTGCCCCTACTCTTGCATTCTTTTAAAACTGGGTATGTAAGCACAAAATAGTCATAGAGATGACATATAATAAGCCGTGGATTTATCACATCACTAGTTACAAGTTCATTTTTTATGAGAATTTCTTTCCAAAACAGTAAAGAGTAGCCTTTAGTCATTGTTAGAATTGAAGAATGTTTATGGAAATAATAAAAGTCATTTCAGGTAAATAATTGATGATTTATGTTAATTAGCAATGATAATAATTTCTTTTTATTAAATTTTTAGATACATTTACTTCTTTTTAAAAAATTTTTTATTATTTATTCATTTTTTGAGAGACAGAAAGAGACAAAGTATGAGTGGGGTAGGGGCAAAGAAAGAAGGAAACACAGAATCCGAAGCAGGTGCCAGGCTCTGAGCTGTCAGCACAGAGCCCAACATGGGGCTCGAACTCACAAGCTATGAGATCATGACCTTAGCTGAAGTCAGTTGGTTAACTGGCTGAGCCACCCAGCTGTCCCCATTTACTTCTATTTTTAAAAATCACTATTAATCAGGGTGCCTGAGTGGCTCAGTCGATTAAACATCTGACTTTGGTTCAGGTCATGATCTCAAAGTTCATGAGTTCAAGCCTTATGGCAGCTTCTGTGTTAACAGCTCAGAGCCTGGAGCCTGTGCAGATTCTGTATCTTCCTCTCTCTCTGCACCTCCCCTGCCTATGCTCTGTCACTATCAAAAATGAATAAACTTAAAAAATTTTTAAATAACTATTATTAGTCATTTACAATATTCCAGGCACTGTTGATGCTATTTATATTATTTATCTTATATACTTCTTACATAAATAGCAACAGATAGAAAATGATAGTAATACACAGAACTGACTATATGCTAAACCCTCATCTAAAAGTTTTTTTTACACATACTAAGCCATTAAGTTTCACAACTTTATGAAGCAGATACTATTACTATTGCTTTCATTTTATAGCTTAGGAAACTGTAGCACAGACAGGTTAAGTAATTTCCCTATGGTGTCACATGTAAAAAGTGTAATATCAGGATTGGAATCTAGGATCCAGAACTCAAGCTTGAACTGTTATATTAAATAGGCATCCTTATTTCTATTATTATCCTCATTCTTTGGATGAGTAACCTGAGACTTAGAGATGGTATGTGTATGGTAGAACCAGAATTTGAACTCATCTGTTCTATTTAATAAGCTTTATGCCACAGACCTAACATTAAAAGAAAACATTATTATTTAAAGTATTGAATTGGAGTGCCTGGATGGCTCAGTCAGCTAAGCAACCAGCTTCGGTTCAGGTCATGATTTCATGGTTTGTGAGTTCAAGTCTCGAGTCAGGCTCTGTGCTGACAGCTCAGAGCCTGGAGCCTGCTTTGGATTCTGTGTCTCCTGCTCTCTCTGCCCCTCCCTCACTCATGCTCTGTCTCTCTCTCAAAAAATGTTTAAATAAACATTTAAAAATATTTTTTAAAAAATATTGAATTATGAAAGCAAAACAAAAGGTCATATTGTATTTCTGAATTCTATAGTTATATTTTGTCATAATTTATATGATTCACCCTATTTCTGCACATTTCTTTATTCATCATCAGAAAATTTGAGGAACTTAAACCCACTGCACATTTGCAGGCCTTTTATGAATCTTAGGGGCAACATATTCTCAAACACTGACTTGCTTATTCTTCAACTAATATATTTGTATTTGAATCAAGTATATTTTTATAAAAATACCCATAATTGCCTTTTAAAGCACTCTGTGATTTTTTTAACTTGATTTTATTTACTATTCTGTTCTGGGCTACAGGTTCTGCTGCCCAAGTAGGCAGCTGCCATGTGCAACTTCAATGGATTCTTTCTGATGTCCCAAAATAAATCAAATTATACAGCAAGCAGGGATATCACTGAAGTCTATGTAAATAAAGATATATAAAAAAAAATTAAATATAACCTGTCATTTGCCTTGTGACTATTGAAAGCAAAACCATTCATGTTGTTCCAAATAAAACCCCTGAGGGTCACAATTTTTTTCTATTTTTTTCTAAGAGGGTGGCAACTAAGAATGAACACTTTTTAACAGGGAGAGAAAAGATCTTTTGAAGACCTGGTAAGGCCTAGTTCCCATGATTCCTCTTTGCTTTACCATATCCCAGACCTGCTCAGAAAGATTACAGGACTTTCTTTCATCAAGCCATACACCACTGAGAGTAACTTCAAAGTGAATTGTCACAACAGTGTGCAATAGTCTGTAAATACATAAAGCATACTATGGAAGTGTCTCAGTGTGTGGTTTTAAAAAAAGTTTTCAAACAGAGCAGGTCAAAGGCATAGCATCTCAAAGCCTTTTTGTTCTTTATTTTTTTTACTAATCATAGCATGATTTCTCAAGGAACCACTTTGTGGAATTTTCGCGTCTTCTTCCTGTAACTTTATTCTTATCTCCCCCAACTTCCAATAGACAACCAAAGTCTCTGGTATATCCCTTCTCTCATATCACTTTAGCATTTGTTCAATATCTTAAGAAGCTTTCCTGCCTCAACTTCTCCTTCTCTTCAGTATGCCAATAAATTAACCCTCTGAAATCTGCAATTTCTATCATGTAGAGTCCTTGTTCAAAAAATCTCAATAGCTCCCAAATTCCAGAGAATAAATCCAAATTCAATATTCTAAGAGGAGAAATCTTCCTGCTCACCTAAAACAGTCTTCATTTTAGTCAAACTTCTCAATACATCATTTCCACTTTCCCCTCCAAAATAAAACCCCACAAACCTTGATAACTTATTCACTAATTTAAATCACTTTGCATCACTTCAAGTGTCAACTCTTCCTGAAGTCTTTCCTGAGAGTTTCAGGCATCAGGAATTTGTTCTTCCTCTGACTTTCTGAAGATTGTTCTCTGTTGCTCAGTGATTAAGAACCTAACAAGGTGGTAAAAAATGACCTCAATTTTTTCCTTATATTTCAATTAGTACTTTTTTATCAAAGAATATGTTATGGGATATATAAATAAATTCATTTTACCAAAAATGTAAATTCAAAAATAAAAGCAGAGTGATTAGAAATATGATGATTCTTTTAAAAATTTTTTGAGAGAGAGAGAGGAAATGAGTGAGGAGGCGTGGGGGGGTGGGAGAAAAAATCTTAAGCAGACTCCATGCCCAATGCTGAGCCCAATGTGGGGCTTGATGTAGGGCTCAATCTCACGACTGTGAGATGGAAGCAGGGCTCCATCTCATGACCATGAGGTCATGATCTGAGCCGAAATCAAGAGTTGGGCATTTAACTAGCTGAACCACTCATGTGCCCCAGAAATATGATGTTTCTTAATCAAAACAATGAATGTATATTTAGGAGCTAGTTCTGAGTTTGAAATATAAGCTATTTGTATATTGCTTTATAATAATAGAAATTGAGTTATTGCATTTGGGGCAAATATAAACAAGAGACATAAGGCTGAAATGAAAAGCAATTTTTGTTACTATAAAGAGAAAAAGAAGTAACTAAAAACTCTACTTGAGCAGTTCAATTTGTATAAATAAAGATTCGTTTAGTAATAGACTTCAAGATAACTGTCAAGATTTTTCTTTTTTTAGACCAATATTGAGGACATCAACAATGATGTTTTCACCTATGTGAAAAATATTGGTTAAAGTTTGTATGAATCAACAAAAGACCCTGAATAGCCAAAGCAATCTTGAGACAAAAAACAAATCTGGAGGCATCTAGACTTTAAACTATCTTATAAAGTTATAGTAATAAGAAATATGGTATTGGCATAAAAACAGACACATAGAACAAAGAAACAGAACAGAGAGCTCAGAAACAAATCCATACATAAATGATCAAACAATTGATGACAAAAAAGCAAAGAATATACAATGAGGAAAGGATAGTCTCACTTTTATTCTCCTCTGCAAATGGCCTCTCTTAATGTTTTCCTCCAAGTAGCTTCTATTTACTGCTTAGTGTCTGTTTATTCATAATTTCTCTCTTGGTCTGCCATAACCGTTCTTGCCTCATGAACCCATGTGTGCATTCTTGAAACCCTAACTCCTGTACTGATTTATGTTTATCCATGTATATTTTGCAATTCAAATTCCTAAAAAGAGACTATTACTGGATAGGCTATTTGGCCAAAACCTCTCCATCCTAGGCCATCACAAGACTGAATGTCTTTAGGACAGATGACTGTTCTTGTCTAATCAACAAAATTCAGGGACTTGTGTGGGCTGTGTGATACAGAATATTCTGTCTCTGTCCTTGGTTGTGATTTCCTCAGGGCCAGTTACAATCTATAGTATGTATGGGGCAGCAGAAATAGTCCCTGAAAACTCTGAGTTTCTATGATCCTTATAGCCCCAGAGAACCTACAGCTAGCAGTACTAGTGAAAGAAAGCCTTTTTTCTTGTATTACCAGCTGAAATCTCAGGGAGAGTTTGATTGAAGAATCTTGACCCACTGCCCATTCCTGAATCAATGAGTAATTGAGGTTGGCATGGAGGAGGGGACAGAGTACTGTGATTGCAAAGACCTGGATCTTGTACCCAAATCTTGCGCTGGGAGATTGGATCAGATCTATTTGAACCATGTAGACTGCAATGGAATAGAAGCTGTCTTTCAAAGAGCAACTAGCAAGATTAATACCTTCGTAAATTTCATGTAGCACAGCATACTCTTTTTAGAGAAATACTAGTTGTCACACTTTAAAACATAATCTTACTGACATTTGGCTTATGGGTTTTGATATAGTTTACAAAATAATTCAGTTATTTATCATACCGAACAATCTTCCTGAGGTAATTTAAATTCAATGGACTTATAGAGAAAACATACTAAATGGTGGAAACTCTACTGCTCATGGTGTGAGAGACAGATGCAGAAATGAACAGTATATAAGCCCTGACGTAAAGTAATTTACAGACCAAAGGAAAACACAGAATAACAAGATAAATTCAATACAGTATGATGAGTTCAACGAAGGAGGTCCATTTACATTTATGGAGAGGGACTATGTTATGCAATTCAAGGAGGAGATACAGAGACAAATCCCTCTTGTAGGTGGGAACATTGGGATGCGGTCAGGGAAGGGTTCACAGCACAAAGGACCCACAGGTTGGGTAGTACTTGAAGGATAAATAAATAGGAGGTGGTTAAGGAAAGAAAAAGGAATCTAGATGAAGAAAAGCCCAAGATAAGGAACAGTGATGTGAAGTGTACAACAATGAGTGGAAAGAAATGAGATTAATCAGACAGACAGGGCTCCAGGATGGATCCTATACAAAATAAACTTTCATATACAGGATTAGAATATTTCTATCTATCTATCTATCTATCTATCTATCTATCTATCTATCTACTTACCTACCTACCTATCAATCATCTATCTATCTTTCTATCCATCTGAGTATATAGTCTTAAAGTTTATTTATTTATTGTGAGAGAGTGGTAGAAGGGCAGAGGGAGAGGAAGACACAAAATCCAAAGACAGGCTCCAGGCTCTGAGCTAGCTATCAGCTACCCCAGCGTAGAGCCCTACGCAGGGCTGGAACCCATGAACAGCAAGATCATGACCTGAGTCAAAGCCGGACCCTTAACAGACTGAGCCACCCAGGTGCCCCAAGATGAAAATTTTTGATTGACTTTCCCTCCTGGGTGCTCAGTTGTGATTTTGATGATGGCCTCTAAGCACAGACTCTTCTTTTATCTGAAGCACAAATGGCAGATCTGGCCAAAAAAAAAAAATTAGGATTCAAGTAAAAGGCTATAAAGGTCTTAATTTGGCATGTTCTTACTACACAAAGGTTGTCAAATGCACACTACAAAAACAATGTGCACATTGCTAATGATAATAGTTTATAATTTGTAAGGCCAATTATTGTTTTATGTTCACTATAATCACTTGATCCAATGCCTTTTCTTGATAAATTAGATAAAATGTATCCCCACTAATATTAAAACACTAAAACCTTTTATTGGTACTGAGCTTTTAATATTTTTAGTTATAATGCATTATTCATTATTTCCAACTGTCAATGACACTTTTCAAAATATTCTCCTGACACATGGAGAAGGTGGTTTGATTAGAAATTTCTTACGGAAGCTAAAGTAATTGTAGATAACTTGTTAGCAAAGGATATTGTCAGCTTGTAAAATCGACTTTTCTATGTCCATTCATGTGAGACTGAACAAGCTGTAAGTTCAGTCAATATTTATTCATCAAGAATTGCATGGCGAAAATATGGAAATACCCACAAAGTACAACTGAAGCAAGTTTATAGACTGACTTTACAAAGAGTATTGCAGAAAACACATACATACACAGAAACATATATGTAGCTTTCCTTCAGATGTGGCTTATAGAAGAGTGTCTTGATTATAGACTATTTTCTGTTATTATATATACATACATCTATGTAATTTATAATGACATATTCTACTACTATGGGTATGTTAATTAGTTTGATTTTGATTATCTTTTAACAATATGTATGTGTATATATATGTGTATATGTGTATATATACACATACATATATCAAATCATCAAGTTGTATACCTTAAATTTATACAATTCCTATTTTTTGAGGTATCAGTTATACCTCAACATACAAATATACAAATTGTCAGGAGGTCAGTTGTAGCCTAATGTCACATCACAATACTTACATTGTTCAATTCATTTCATCTCATCACCTAGGCATTTTATTATCTTGCTTCATCACAAGAAGAATGAGTACAATACAGTAAAATACTTTGAGAGAGGGAGGAAAAGAGGAAGAGAAAGAGACCAAATAAGTATATTATAGTTGTCATCCTCAAAAATAAAATAGCCAATTATTTTACTAGCAAAACAATCTTGTTTGGGAATAGCAGAGGAACTGTAATTTAGGACATGCAAGCTATGGTGAAGCATTGACAAGTCCAAAGAGACAAAGGGAAGATTAACTTTTATTAGATTTTAGGTTGTGTAATATTCCATTGTGTATATATACCACATCTTCTTTATCCATTCATCAGTCAAAGGACACTTGGGCTGTTGAATCACTATATTGTACACCTGAAACTAATTTTGCAGTGTATGTTAACTAAAACAAAATTTTCTTTTGAAGATTTTAGGAAGACTCTGAAGAGGGTTTTGTTGAAAAAGTTCACTGGAGAAAACAAGTTCAAAGTTGTGGTGGTTTCTATTGACTGCAAGCAGTGGTTAATATGTTGTTGTTGGGGCAGGGAGGATCTTTTTCGTAAAAGCTGGGGATAAACTTCCTATGTGAAAAATGTCCTTTCTTGTTAAAGTGATTATTATTTTCCTTCTTCCTGCTGATTACACAGGCTGCAAGGAGTGGCACCTACATTAAGCTCTCTGTTCATGGTTTCTTGACTCCACTTTATTTATTTATCTTACTTATCTTTTATTTTGTTTTATTTTTTTATTAGAGTTTATTGTCAGGTTGGTTTCCATGTAACACTCAGTTCTCATCCCAACAAGTGCCCTCCTCCATACCCATCATCCATTTTCCCTTCTCCTCCACCCCCATCAACTCTCAGTTTGTTCTCAGAATTTAAGAGTCTTCTTATGGTTTGCCGCTCTCCCTCTCCTTAATTATTTTCCCCCTTCCCCTACTCTATGGTCCTCTGTTAAGTTTCTCCTGTTCCACATATGAGTGAAAACATATGGTATCTGTCTTTCTCTGCCTGACTTATTTCATTCAGCATAACACCCTCGAGTTCCATTCACATTGCTGCAAATGGTCAGACTTGATTCTTTCTCATTGCCATGTAGTATTCCATTGTATAGATAAAACACATCTTCTTGATCCATTCGTCCGTTGATGGACACTTAGGCTCTTTCCATGTTTTGGTTATTGTTGAGAGTGCTGCTATGAACACTGGGGTACATGTGCTCCTATGCATCAGCACTCCTATATTCCTTGGGTAAATTCCTAGCAGTGCTATTGCTGGGTCATAGGGGAGTTCTATTGTTAATTTTTTGAGGAACCTCCACACTGTTTGCTAGAGGGGCTGCACCAGTTTACATTCCCACCAACAGTGTAGGAGGGTGCCCGTTTCTCCACATCCTCGCCAGCACCTGGAGTCCTCTGATATGCTCATTTTAGCCACTCTGACTGGCGTGAGGTGGTATCTCAGTGTGGTTTTGATTTGTATTTCCCTGATGATGAGGGACACTGAGCATTATACATGGGTCTGTTGGCCAGCTAGATGTCCTCTTTGAAGAAGTGTCTATTCATGTCTTAGGCCCATTTCTTCACTGGATTATTTGTTTTTTTGGTGTGGAGTTTGGTGAGTTCCTTATAGATTTTGGGTACTAGTCCTTTATCTGATATGTCATTTGCAGCTATCTTTTCCCATTTTGTCAGTTGCCTTTTACTTTTGTCGATTGTTTCCTTTGCCATTCAGAAGCTTTTTATCTTGATGAGGTCCCAATAGTTCATTTTTGCTCTTTATTCCCTTGCCTTTGGGGATGTGTTGAGTAAGAAATTGCTGCAGCTGAGGTCAAGGAGGCTGTTTCCTGCTTTCTCCTCTAAGGTTTTGATGCTTTCCTGTCTCACATTCAGGTTCTTCATCCATTTTGAGTTTATTTTTGTGTGTGGTATAAGAAAGTGGTCTAGTTTCATTCTTCTGCATGTTGCTGTCCAGTTCTCCCAGCACCATCTGTTAAAGAGGCTGTCTTTTTCCATAGATACTCTTTCCTGCTTTGTCAAATATTAATTGGCCATGGATTTGTGGATCCAGTTCTGAGTTCTCTATCCTATTCCATTGGTCTATGTGTCTGTTTTTGTGTTTTGGCTTCATTTTAAATGAGGTATCCTTTACTCATTTTCAAACAGTATATTTTTTAATTGTTCTATTTTATTATTTATTATTATTATTAATCTCTTCCTGTGCCTAATTTATAATTAAACTTTATCATAGATATGTATGTATAGAAAAACATAGAATATATAGGGCTCAGTGTGATCTGCAGTTTCAGACATCCCCTGGGGCCTAAAAAATATATTTTCTACAATATGGGAGACTACTCTAGTTAGAAACCAAGATATATGCATTAGGTGTGCCGATTATTATTGTGCTGTTGCAGCTAACTAGAATTTTTTAGAACTAAGGAAACAGATGAATGTATATACACACATATGAATTTGAATATATAAAATCTACAGCTGTATTTCCACATCTGTCTCTATGCATTAAAGACAATGAATTCATAATGTGTCTCATTCCAATCCAATAGCTGCAGAGTGCCTTTTATAGATCTCTCTCCTTTTTTATTTATAACTTCTTTCTTCAGTAATAAGAGACTCCTTATTTTCACAATATAGTTGCTTATATGTTCAAGCCTTGCTATATGTAACAGAGTTTTCATTGCCATCATTGTCAGACCATTGTCCACATTCTCACCCCCAGTCGTTTGTGGTCTGAACCTCCTTCAGTCTCTGACATCCCATTCTAGGCTGCTAGTAACACCTCCTTTTATGGCTTCCATCCTATGCTACTGCTTTCTCCCTCTTTAGATGTCTACTTTGTTCTGATTTAATTATTAGATTTTAGATTAAATTATTACATTTGAAAAGAAAAAAGGAAGCCATGGAAGAAAGAAGGAAAGAGCAAAGAAAAAATGGAAAGAATAAATAGAACTATAAACTTGTATCCATTTCAAAAATACATATTCCGTAAGCTTTTATGCATTGAATATTTCTTTTATTTGAATGAAAAATATCAATATCATTAAATAAAAGGATATATATGAAAAATATAAGTATTAAAAATGGGTGTTTTTGAGTTGGTTTTCCCTTACGAAAATTCTCAGTATAAATTACTATAATTACAGAAAATATGTTGTTGTTTTCTCCTGCAAAAATAGTTTAAAAGGGATCTTAAGCATATACAAAAAGAGTGAAATAAATACAATACTTTAATTTTTTGCAGTTTGGCATTTCTAGAAGCCAAACTAAATTCAATCTTTTTGAACAAAGCAATCTTTTTCCATTATATCCTAACCACAGCAATATATACAAAAACTGTCTACATACTGACAGTTATATTTGATCTTCTTTATAGAAGGTGGTAACAGAATTTTAAACCACTTTTATTTGTTTATCTACTCAAAATAGAGCCATACAGAGCTACTATATTGGACTCCTGTGTTCAAGATATTTTTGAAGGTGTGATTTTTATAAAGACGTTGAAGACATGTTTTGTGGCCTCAGAAGTTTACAATCTAGAAAAGAAAATAAGTGTTATAGGAGACAATATGTTGGGGAGCACAGACTGCATGTACTCTTGGCATTCAGGGGAGAGAAAGAGCATCTCTGATTTCAGTAATGTGCAAAGTCTTTGTAGGATCAAAGTCACATGTGGGATTGAAGCCTGGCCTAAATTGTTGATTTCTTTTTTTTTTAATATTTTATTTATTTTTGAGAGAGAGATAGAGACAGCATGAGCAGGGGAGGGTCAGAGAGAGAGGGAGACACAGAATCTGAGGCAGACTCCAGTCCCTGAGCTAGCTGTCAGCACAGAGCCTGATGTGGGGCTTGAACCCATGAACCGTGAGATCATGACCTGAGCCGAAGTCGGATGCTCAACCGATTGAGCCACCCAGGTGCCCCTGTTGATTTCTTTTTTTTAAGCAAAACATGTTATAGAAATAAATACACTTTTGGAATGAGATAAATAAAAGTAAAAAGGCTCTAAACTGTGACGTCTGGGTGGTTCAGTCAATTAAGGCCTGACTTCAGCTCAGGTCATGATCTCACAGTTCCTGAGTTGTTGACAGCTCAGACTTGGAGCCTGGTTCGGATTCTGTGTGTCTCTCTCTCTGACTCTCCCTTGCTCATGCTCTGTCTGTCTCTCTATCTCTCTAAAATAATAAATAAAACATTAAAAACAAAGACTCTAAAGACCATTCAAAATTTGTAATACAGTGTTCCAAATAATTATTGTGTGATAAAAAGCTTCTCATACAATAATTTGTCAAAAGAATATTTGTAACTCTTAATTTTAAATCATATATATATATTTTTTTAATGTTTTATTTATTTTTAGGGGAGAGAGAGAGAGAGAGAGAGAGACAGCATGAGCAGGGGAGGGTCAGAGAGAGAGGGAATCACAGACTGAAACAGGCTCCAGGCTCTGAGCTGGCAGTCAGCACAGAGCCCGACGCGGGCCCGAACCCACGAACCGCGAGATCATGACCTAAGCGAAAGTCGGACGCTTAACCGACTAAGCCACCCAGGCGCCCCTCATATTTTTATTTATATATCATTTAAGAGATCTATTTATACCAATAGGCCTGAAATTCTTCTAACATATTTATGCTATTTTTTTTTCTGCCCAAACTACTTAGCTATAGCTTGTTGGCAGTTGGCTATGAACACTCAGAGAGTGACTCCCTGAAATAAATATTGTCTCACCCTGTGTTTCTAGACTGAAAATGAAATTTGGATAAATAATTACTTTAATCTGACCCATGAAAATATATAAGATCATGAGCAAATGTTTTCTTTGTATGCAGAGCAGGCTTCATATACATATGGTCTGGGCAGTTGAACAGGGCCCATGCTCAGAAAGACCCTTTGCTTGCCTAATACTCTATTGTCTTATTAGTAATTTTTGAACAAAGGATCCTGCATATATATGTATATGTATATTTTTGTCTATATGTATGTATGTATATCCCATACTAGGTTGTAGACCATCAGCTTCTGAGAGCCAGGGTAATTGCTCAAAACAGATGATCATCTTCAATAAAATGAAAATAGACACACTGAAAAAAATGTCAGTGGACTCACTTTTATTCATGAGACGATATGCATAACATGATTATTTAAGCAGCATATTTTCATGTTAGTTACAGGCAGCTAATTTCAGCACACTTATTTACCCAACCAAAATTCATGATCTTCATGTTCATGATCTTTTGAACTTCAGTGATAATTTTTTAAGTGGTGTTTGCTCTATGACCAAAATGTATTTTGACATCTGATTGTGGTAAGTGACACATCAATCTTTTCTTTTTCTTATGCCCACAGTCAGTATTTTTAATCATTACAATGTTTTCATCTCCTCTAACCTCTTTAGTGTACTTTAGTTACAGCCATAACTAATTATATTATTGAACATTAAGATAATTTTCATTTAATTATTTTTCTTTCATTATACTATGGATTAATCCTAATTTTTTAGTCAGAGACATATGAAATGATTAGTTGCAGGATCATGGCTTTCACAATGTGTGTTTCTGTTGTGTATATGTGGGGGGGTACAATATTTATGCTGATAGGAAGGACAGATAAAAGAAATAGAGAATTATTTGATCAGAATAAACAAATAGAAGAAAAAGAAAGAAAGAAGGGAAATAGGAAGGAAGACTGACTTTACTGTTGAAGCTGTTAATTTCAGTTCTTTGTTTTCTGACTAAAATATCCATTCCTATTAAGATGATATTAAGTAAGTATAAGAAAGCTCAACACCTGTTTTCATGGTATAGGGCAATAATTTCTGCAGTATTAACATATGAGGAAATACAATCATGTTACTGTGTAGGTCCCATAAAGTCACAGAGTCAGTCTTTGTGTTGTTGTCTATATTTAAAATAAATAAATAAATTTTAATTTTTAAAAATTTTCTGTGAGATACATGATTAAACTTAGTTAAAGTTCCTTTTAGTGTGATGTAAAGAGCTGTATTAATCTAATAGGTATTTTTAACAAATTTTGTTTCCTTGCAATGGAAACTGTTATGTTTTACTGTTAGCAACTTCCAAGTATACAATATTGTTAACTGTAGCCATCCTATTGTACATTACATCCCTAGGACTTATTTCTCATGTAACTGCAAGTTTAGATTTTGATTATCTTCACTCATTTCACCCATCCCTCCACCCGTGGCCTCTGACAACCCACAATCTCAGTTCATTTTTTCCCCCAGTATTTGTCTTTCTTCTATTTTAGACTGAATTAATCTTTACCCATTCATTTATTTTTGGACACTTATATTGTTTTTATGTTTGGGCTATTGAAATAATGCTGCTATGAACATGAGGGAGTGGATATCATTTCCAGATAGTGATTTCGTTTCCTTTGGGTACATATCTTGAGGTAGGTTTCTGGATCATATGGTAGTTCTATTTTTAATTTTTTTGAGGAAATTCCATGCTATTTCCCATTGGCTATACCAATTTGCATTCCCACCAGGAGTGCACAAGTGTTCCCTTTCCTCCACACCCTCAGCAACACTAATTGGTTCTTATCTTTTTGAGAATAGGCATTCTAACAAGTGGGAAATAATCTCTCATTATGGTTTTAATTTGCATTTTCCCAGGTGATTAGTGATGTTGAGCATCTTTTCATGTACCTGTTGGCCATTTGTATATCTTCTTTCACTAGTACTGCTAGCTGTAGGTTCTCTGGGGCTATAATGATCATATAAACTCAGAGTTTTCAGGGACTATTTCTGCTGCCACATACATACTATAGACTGTAACTGGCCCTGAGGAAATCACAACCAAGGACAGAGACAGAATATTCTGTATCACACAGCCCACACAAGTCCCTGAATTTTGTTGATTAGACAAGAACAGACATCTGTCCTAAAGACAATCAGACTTGTGATGGCCTAGGATGGAGAGGTTTTGGCCAAAAAGCCTATCCAGTAATAGTCTCTTTTTAGGAATTTGAATTGCAAAATATACATGGATAAACATAAATCAGTACAGGAGTTAGGGTTTCAAGAATGCACACATGGGTTCATGAGGGAAGAAGGGTTATGGGAGAGAAATTATGAATAAACAGACACTAAGCAGTAAATAGAAGCTACTTGGAGGAAAACATTAAGAGAGGCCATTTGCATAGGAGAATAAAAGTGAGAAAAATCATAATTGCTAACAATTGTAAAGTTTTTAAACTATGTCCCAGGGACCCTTTTAAGCATTTTAAGTAGATTATCTCATTTAGTATGGCAGCCAATTTGCAAACATTCTTTCCTACCTTCTGCATTCATTGAGTTTCTACCATATACTATGCACTATTCTGGAATTCAAGAGTATAGTTATTGAAGAAAAAAAGTTATTTGAGATCTTGGCATTTATACCATATTCAAGATCTTGGCATTTATACCATATCACCTAAATTCTAACACACTACCTGGAATAGTAAATTATTATGAATTATTCTAAGCTATTGAATGAAGTCACAGGGAAAAAATTAATGGTTATTAAACATTTGACTATGCACCAAATATCATGCTAATATCCTTGACTTAGCTTTTATCCTTTACATCATGCAGCTATGCTATGGGTTAAGAATGAACTAAAACATGAAGGTTTTCCAATATATCTTCTAATTCTAATTCTGATAAGAACATAACTAGAATTGCCTTTTTTTCTTTTTTGATAAAACTGGCCCATGATTAATTGGGAAAGAAATGAAATGAGAGCTGAAGAGATTGCTTCCACCACTGTACATTTTTAAGTAACTGGGATCTTTGAGGAAAGCCTTGGCATCATTTATTAAAATTCTTCTTGTCGTATAAGTATATGGTAGAAAATAGCCAGGTGTTTCTATTAGTTTTTAGATTTACTGAGCTCTTTAAAAAATTTTTTTAATGTTTATTTATTTTTGAGGAAGAGAGAGAGAGTGTGTGTGAGCAGAGGCAGAGGAGGGGAAGGGAGAGGGAGGCACAGAACTCAAAGCAGGCTCAGGGTCCACTCTGTCAGCAGAGAGCCTGATGCAGGGCTCAAACCCATGAACTGTGAAATCATGACCTGAGCTGAAGTCAGATGCTCAACCGACTGAGCCACCCAAGATCCCCAGATTTACTGAGCTCTTTAGACGTACATTTCTTTCTCTGGAGTGTGAATATAATTTTATATCAGTAGAATCATAAAATTGAGTGTTTTCCTTTAAGAAAAATATTTAAATAACTTGCCAAAGAAACTAAAGATTGCAAGGAGTATGCAAAAGTTCATAAGATTTAAAAGTAATATTAGAACAGTTTTTCATTTTGTCTAAATAATAGCTTTTCCTATGGATGCATCACATAGGAAACTTGACATTTCTAAAGAGAAAAGAAGATTTTGCAATTTCAATGATAAGGAAAGGAGGAGCCTTTTCAGTTCCTGTGAAGGACAGTTTTACAGAGTAGATATAAAACAGAGAAATGCATTGTGGGGTAAGGCATTTCCCTTGTGAATGCAACAACTCCACTATTTAATTTGTTTTTAAGAACTTTTATGCACACTAGGGAAAAAAATGATGTTGCTCCAAACTAACATACTATTAAAATCGTTATTAAAATTAGACATAGCATTTAAATTTTCAGAGAACGAGGCTACTGATTTTGCAAAAGAGAATGAGAGATATGTGGAGCTGTTTCTCTTGTATTCTGTTGGTGCTTTCTACATAGTTTTATTATATTCCATGGTTATGATAAACTGGAAAAAATGTTAGCAACTATGGCACTTTAAGTCCATTTATTTTAATTCTGTGTCTCTATTGTACAATTTGGGTTTCTTGCCATTGGCTAGACATATATCAAGATACAAAGCTATTCAGGAAAAACTGTAGCGTATCAGTCTTCAAGGTGCAATTTTCCTAAAACATATAAAATGTACTTTTCCTCTGAAGCAATTGTTTGTATCACTTATTTCTGGAGTTCATTTCCTTCTATGTCTGAAAAAGTTTCTAAAATTTAATATGCAAGCATCATATGGAAAACTATTTTCCCAGAATTATTTCTTTATCAATACTTCTTTAGGGTAAAAACTATTTCATAAGTATTAATTTTGAATACTATTTTATTTCTAAACAATTGTATCAAATGGAAATGGGTAGATCCCAAGACCCATAATACCTATCTAATTTTATTCATTTGCCTACTATTCGTTGATTTGTTTCCTCAAATTTATTATTAATTTCTAGTATCAGCTTTCAAATGTAAGTAAGCACAGTCTCCAAGATGCCAGGTTCATTCAACCATCATGCAACTTCTCAGCATAGGCCTGCTTTTTGTGTAGCTAATGTCGTAATAGCATTAGATACCTACTACTGTGTGAAGAGTAGAAGGTCATAATGACTTTGAGGCAATTAATCTATTTTTTCCTATTCTTTTCTCAACAAAAAGCAGATTTTCACCTATAGTTGTTACCTCAGGGAAAGATCAGACATATTGACAAGCACAAATAGTCCATGATCCCCTCTGTTGGGATCCAAATATCTAAATAAGCACCCTTCAAAGCAATGTAATGCAAACCATACATGTAATTTAAAAATGTATACCAGCCACATTTAAACTACTAAAAGCAAGTGGAATTGATTTTAATAAAGTATTTCATTTCATGTAAAGATATCATATTTTCATTTCAACATGAAATCTACTTATAAATTAATGATATAGTTTACATTTTTAATATCGTCTTTGAAATCCACTGTATATTTTACACTTAAAGGACATTTGAATTCATGTTAGCCACATTTCAAGACATCTATAGCCATATGTTGCTAGTAGCTACCCTATTAGATAGCCATACAAAAGAAACATTACCTGAAGAATTTATCATATTTGTATTTACATTCTAAGATTTACTGCACATGATTGCAAACTCTTAATATTTTAAATTAGTTTTCAGCTCAGAGCAATGGGTGTCTTTATTTTCCCACATGAACATCATCTTCTATGCCTTCAAGACCATTGTCGATGCAATAAGGATCCTCCACAATTATCTCTAGGATACTTCTCCAAGCCACTGATACCCAATCTGGAAGCTGTGATAGTCCTTGTTAGGCAATGACAACAATGTAACAATTGTTGCATGGTATATCCTGTAAACAATATCCTGATTTCAGAGCTGTTAAATGTTTTTAAAAAGGGCAAGTTTTTAATAAATAAGCTACTCCATAATCGAGAGAGAGATAGGCACACACACAAACATAAACACCTACACAACTTAAGTATGCTATATTATTAATGCAAAATGTATTTCTTATTGTGGGTTCAAGTAAAAAAAAAAAATCAAGGTATCTCCTCTGACCCAAATTTCTCTTCCTTTTGGATGAGTTTTAACAAGTTGTATCTTAGATATTCCCCATAAAATTTGGCACCTACAAATCAAGCCACATGTACACAGATATGATGAGTGTGTAAATTACAAAAAGAATATCTGTTAGAGCATCAAACTTTAATGCTATATAAATTTCCTAATTTGCCTTATCCATTTAACTTTGTTTTTCTACTTTCTCAAATGAGCTTCCAAGTTAAGCACAAACAGAAGCATACAAACTCTATTAAATCATTGGAACATTGGAAAAATAAAATTGTTTCTCAGATATTGTAAAAAAATAAAATCTGGTTAAAATATTGTATGCATGACTTATCCAGATATTTAGGATGTCGACCATTTATTCTGAAGGTTTATTTTCTAAAAACTGTTTTGTGTATTTACCTTAAAATGATTAGGAATAATTCATAAGTCATAAAAAAACATGGAAGAAAGGATATTGTAATAATATAGTCCTATAACTTCAATTTATAATGAAAAGTTGAGTTCCAACCATCAGAAGTGCCTTACCAAGGACCACCACATTTATAAGTAGCTATCATGACTAAAACTGTGGACTTCTAAGTCCATTTAAGCTTCAAAATTCTGATACTCAAGTTAGAAAAATTTCTTGTTTATAGGTTTTAGTTTTTAATATTGTTGTTGTCATGTAAACTTAAAGTAACAAAAATTTAATTAGCTAGACTATTATTTATACTAAACTACACAATAATCCTATTTATTTTCTATGGTAATCTTCATATAGTTTGCTTTTTGATATAATCATGAAATTAAAATGTCATTTGAAAGTTTCATAGGATAGCTAATGCATCACAGTGTAAGGAAGTAATAAATTAAGTTCTGTAGATATGAGTTTTAGTCTCATAATAGTTTATGTGAGCTGGGAAATATCTAATTTATCTGCTCACTTCCTGACAGACCTTTTTTGTCTGAAGTGTTACAGTGTGAAATTTTATATTTTTCATTAAAATGAGAATAAAACATCTTAATCCTAATATGTGTCTCACTTGCCATTTTATATTTTAGTTTGAATAGAATTCCTATCATGATTTATTTGCTTTTTCCCCTCTATTCCTGTTTTCACACATTGGGCTGAATTATTTCATTACAAAGTGCTGAATGGAATTATACAAATTTAGACATCTCAAAACATTTGCTACATGCAGCTGGACTTGGGTAGAACAGACTGGCTTTCCAGAACTCACACACACACATGCACACATACAAACAGGTCACACTGAAATGAATGAAACTATTCATGAAAGTAGAGAGAGGGACGTGTGCAAACTTTGAAAGAACTGTTGTTCCATATATACATATTCTACCGCATTTACCGTCTTTATTTGTGGAGAGTAAATGTTTCTGTCCTAAGGTTTACTGCATTTAGATTCTTATTCATTATTCACCATTTGATATTCTTTTTTTTCTGGGAAATGATAGTAGTTTGAATATTTAGCTTGTCCTTCACATGAAAATAAATAGAACAGTTAACACACTTCCAGACAAGCTAAAAGCAGAACTGACAGCTGAATTCAAAAAGTCATTTATTTAAAAATATGCTTTTGAGACTTAAAATTGGATTGGGTTTTCTTTCTTGTGAGAATTCATTTGTTGTCAATATTTTGAACTTTTGCAGAATGGGGAGGAATGTCATATACCTATACAGATATGTGATTTTCTCCTAAAAAATGGGTAATTCATTATTAAATGATTTATAGATTTGGAGTAGTATTTTTAAAAGGAGTTCTTACTTAAATATATGTCTATGTTTCTCTAGTGGGTTTATAATAATTTATTTATTTTTTAATGGAAATGAGAATTTAGACTGGGGTTTGCTTCCTACATTAGCTTTGTTTATCATTAACTGTTTTTCTTTCCTCTTTTTGGCCAACTGAATAATGAACCTTTCATAAAGCAAGTAAATAATCCAGGTATGCTGGATTTAAAAATTTAGAATTAATTACCTGCGGGGGGCCCATGGCTTTTCCCCATCTCACTACAGTCATTTTTTTAATCTTTCCAAGAATCCTGTATTAATGTCCATCTGCAATTGTTTCATCTATCAGATTATTGATTGCTTATTATTATTGATCCTTATGGATAGTTATAGTCATATTTTTAACAAATTTTATTTCAATAATGCAATTGATGAAAACATTTTGATTTCCTAAATATTGCTTTTTCTCAATGTTTAGAACTTAAAACAAGACAAGTTTATATGTAATAATATAAACAAATAAAATGTATGGTGTGTTTTATTTTTTCATATTTTTTAAGTTTACTTATTTATTTTGAAAGAGAGAGAGATAAGGAGAGAGAAAGCATGAGTGGGTGGGGAAGGAGCGGGAGAGAGAGAGAGAGAGGGAGAGAGAGAGGGAGAGAGAGAGAGAGTGAGAGAGGGAGGGAGAGAGAGAGAGAGAGAAAACCCTTTTGATTTCAATGTTTACAAAATCAACTTGCAAAAACATTGTGCTACTTTATTCTAATTTACATTTCCCTAACAGCTGAAACATGTTTTTGTTTGTGATCCTTTTACTCTACTCTGTATAACTATTCATATACTTGACCATTTTCTATCTAGAGTTTATCTTTTTCTTAACCATTTATAAGATAACAAGAGTATTCTAACAATTCATCCAATCTTATTTTGATTATTCCATTCTCTGCAAATTGTCAATATATATTTAGTTTATAATACATAAATTTTGTTTAAGTATATTCATATGCATTTATTCACCAAATTAATTACAAATACCATATATTGTAACATTGTGCGTTATATTTAATTAATAAATATTAACCACTGAGCAATTTCTACTCTTTTACAAGTAAATGATATGAGACCTTTTTGATGTCATTTTTAAAAATTGCCACAGTAAATACCATTTGCTGCAGTGAAGTGGTGATTTAGTACTAAGTCTACTACAGCATCCAAAAGAATCTAATGACACTCTCAAGAATTGGCTTAGACACTGGGAAAAAGTGACTATTCTATATAAACTACTGTATTTCTAGTAGGCAGTTTTAATAGCTTGTGATTCACTCAGCATACTATGACTGCAAGATTTCTTTCAAAAAACTTTTTTGGTTAAACTGGAATGTGAGAGAAGAGCCTAAATTAATTACTACATAAGTTTGCCCAAATTCTGCCTTGTGATATGTATGAGCTGAATAGTAATGTCATGTTCCATTATTTAGCTAAAGATTTCTATTTTTAATATTTAACTTGATTTCAGAGTCATCTATAAAACCATTTATGTCCAAAAGTTACTTAAGAGTAATGTTACATATGAGACACTTGTCAAATCATTACTGTCAAAGTTCTGAAAATAATGAGCAGTTGAGATTTAAAAATATAAGTCTTCTTTAACATTGATATTTGACAGATTGATTCAAGCTCAGATAGTTAAAATTATGATAAAATAATGTAAAAGGTCATCATATAATTCAATAAGCAAGTTAACCTGTAGAATCTCCATCCATATAGAAATATATGCCTGGAGAGATATATGTGAAAATGCAAATATAAAAGCTAACTATGACATACCTAAAGCATTTTATTTCAAACAGACTATAGAAAAAATGGTCAATAATATATAGTCCTTCATAAAGGAAGATTATAGCCTGATGAAAGAAACAGATGCATATATCAGTAACAACAACATAATTATATTTTCCAAGAATACATCCATGCAGTTTCCATTTGTTGAGTAGTGTTTTGATTGGGTATAAAAAGATAATCAGCTTTAGCACATTTCCTTGTAGAAGCAAGTCTATGTGGAAAATAATGTTTAATGTATAGCCTCCCAAAAAGTCATCGTGCAAGGAATGACAGGAAAAAAGAAAAGTATAATGGTAATATTAGGTGAAACTTTTGAATACCTATACTGTCTGCTATTTTTCCAACTGTACCATTATGCCAACAAAATTATTTTCGTTAATTTCTTTCATCTTTACAAAAACTTTATCAGATAATCAACTCTTAAATTGAAGAGAAAGCAGAGTTAGGTTGATCTAGTGAATTATACAAAATTACCCAACTAATAACTGGTAAAACTGGGACTACACCCTACACTTCTCTGCCTTTAAGTTTGTTTACCCCAAAATTAGAGCCCGAGAATGTGACGTTCAAAGAAGGAGAAATAAGGGAAGCAGGATCTGCGCTAGACAATAACAGCATCTACTGTAATAACACAGACCCCCTTCCTTTCCGAGGGATCTGAGACACTGATTACCACACCCTTATCAGATCTTGGTTGCTATATTCATCTGTTAACAATTAAAAGTAGGAACAGATGCCAAATGGATCATGTGAGTATCAAATGTATTCCTCTCTATCCCTATATTTTGAAGCAGTCCTATTGCCCTGTGATGATCAGGTTTAATTATTCCTGACAATAATAATTCCTTTTTATTTATTTTATTCTGCTGGCATCAGGAGATCAAAGTCAACAGGTGGAAGTCATAGTTCTAACTGCAGTGACACTCTTACTGTGTCTCCTAGTAAAAGTGTCCCTCTTCTAGGAACTGAGCCTAAAACCATAAAGTTTATTATTGAGAGACAGGAGGAACAAATTCCCCCAAAATACATGACAATAGGATCCACTGGTTCTGATACATATTTTACTATTCACAAGTGCCAGCCTGATAGTGTGGAGAGCTGTGAATCAACACTCATAGGACATTGAAGAGAGAGGCACTATCCTCAATAAAAGATCTCAAAGAGGCATCTTTAGCACCCACTACAGTCATAGTTCTACTTATAATTTTAGTTTTATTTAACTCTTCTTTTAAATGGGAGTGAATTTTATCTTCTTCAAAATATGGAGGACAGATAACTTGTCGCTTTAATTAGTAAGTCTTCAAAGTAAGAGAAGCTACGTCAAAGATCTTTCATTAACACCTGCATCTGCTTTAGATGACAAGATCTTGGATTAAAAACCTGAACATGACATAATTGAATGAGTCCCTGGGCATCTTGGGAGAGTTTTTTTAGCTGTGCATTGATTGTGAGTTATTGGGGCAAAAGGGTAAATTGCGAAAGATTATTACTTAGATAATCCTCAAAAAAAAATCAACCCCCTGACATCCATCCCCTGCCTTTAAATCTGTACCCAATGATTTTTCAGTTGCTTTAACCAATAGAATGCAGTGAAAATGGCACTGTGCCAGTTTCAGGCCTAAACCTTAGGCACTATAGGATCTGCTTTTGACATAACCTGAGGTTCTGCCACTTTGTTGGAGAGTCAGTGTGGATCATAGTGCCTATGTGGAAAGGGAGAGACCTTGAAACTACTTAGAGGTGAACCAAGAATCCCAGATGATAGTCAGCACAGAGACCTGGATCTAGTTGAACTTTGTCAGTCAACACAACCTTTTCAAGATTTTCTAGCTAAAGTTAAGATACATAACCAGAGAAGACATCTTGGATCTTTTAACTCTAGCAATCATACAGGACAATGATATTCTTTCTGTGCTGTGTCATGGCTCAATTCCTGAACCACAGAACTATACACAAATAAAATGGTTATTGTTTTAAGCCATTACATTTTGGGGTAGTTTGTTATACAGCAATATAAAACCAAGTAACTCCTTTATGATGAGAAGAAAGCTGGTATGGTGTACTTCAAGTACAATATAATAAAATATTTCAAAACTGAATGCCAACACCACATTATGTTGTCATATTGCTTTTCACACTAAACTTCAGGTACTGCATTATAATTTCTGCATCAATATTCTTTTTCTCTAACGTATTTTTTAAAAAACAACTACAAATAGTGGTCAAATGCATAAGTGTATTTCATTTTTTAACAGAATCAATTCAGCTATAAAGGATAGAAAGCCTATTTTTTAGAAATCTGTTTTTACTCAGGGATTGTAGATTTCATTTTGCAAAGCCTTGTGGGAATACTTCTTCCTGGTCTGCATTCCAGTAGCCTTTTTATTTCCTGTAGCTGTGTCAAAAGCAGTAATAGCAACTCAAAAGAATGAAACAGGTTACCTTATAATATGCATACCATATGGTTTCATAGTCTTATCCCTTCATTGGTTTAGAAATTGCTGTATGTGATAACAGTAAATTGGCCAGCTAATTACCATCCCTTGTGTATAACTGTGTAAGTTAATGGATATTAAATAATAAAAAAATGTGACCTTTCTTCTCAAATCTTGTCTTTCAGATAGTTCTGTTTCTGACAACTACATGTCTTAAAACCTTCTTTTATGGCAAGACATTTGCATTCCATCCCTAAGGTTGTAAGGAATAGCCTTACCCAGGTCAAGAAACAGAAAGAAGGCCAAAAAGCACTGGCGAAAAAAAAAATGAAGAGGAAAGTAGATTGAGTGTGAGGTAAAGAGAAGATTAACAACAACTCCTAGACTGTTGGTTTAAGCAACTGCTATTTACTCAAATGAGAAGAGCTGGGGAAAAGGGGAAATGTATTATTGTCCAAAACATCTATATTGGTTGTATTATTTACATATAACAGTTACATGAGGAACTGCTGTTCTATCTGAAGTTAGAACATAAACAAAGAGCTCTATATTTAGCAAAAGAAATAATTCTACCTCAGTGTAGTAGAACTACCTAGAAAAATCCATGATAGGAATTAGCCAATGAGTTAGACATAGACCAGTCTATCTTCCTACTTCAATTGTAAAAGAAAAAAGAAAAAAGACAAATACAAAACAAAACAAAAAACCTTCTAGCACAAGGGCACAGCAAGAGAGTCTATAGTCACACTTACATTGAACAAATAGTAGACCTTATTTTTGTGGACATACTGTTCTGCATATAAAAAGAGCAAAGCCTTATAAAAGTTTTTGTAGCAGAATAGAAAAGACACATTATCCTAAACACTATCCTATTCCAAATAAAGACATATTTCTAAAAATTATAACCAATAGGATATAAAAATTATTCTAGAAAATATTCAGTCCATTGAAAGATAATGCAAATAATATGCTTGTATGAAAGAGATACTACAATTAATAAGTGGAAATTAATTTTGACAAAGAATGCAAGTGGAATTAATAAAAAATGACAAATTAAAAAGGAATTTTAAAATTAAATAAGTTCAAGTTTACATGGAGACAAAAGAAACAGAATTGACACTGCAAAAAAACTGAATCACTGGTTTTCCAAAGAGAATTAAAAAAAAAAAAAGAATAAAATTATAAAAGAAAAAGCCCTATAGAAGGCAGACTATTACCAAGTCTGAGAATTGTGTGTATACCCTGACAAGAATTCTGAAAAAGTGACAGTAGGCAATAACTCAGTATTAAACAAGAAAAAACACTTCTGATTTTATTTGTGTCTTCACTCTTTTATTCACTCACTTTTTGTGTCTTTCACTCTTTCTTTTTTCACTCATTCATTCCTTTTTTTTCTCCACTTTTTTTCTCTCTTTTTTCTAACTAAAGGTTACAACTGATATCACAGAAATAAAAAGGACCATAAGAAACTACTATGAAAAATTATATATCAACAAATTGGATGACCTAGAAGAAATGATAAATTTCTAGAAACATATAGTCTACTATTTCTGAATCATGAAGAACTAATAACGAGATTGAATTAGTAATCAAAACTCTGTCCCACATCCCACAAAAACTCTCCCCAAAATTTCAGGACCAGATGTCTTCACTGCTAGATTCTACCAAACATCAAAAGACAAATTAATACTAATCTTTCTCAAACTCTTTCAAATAATTTAATAAGAGGAAACATTTCCAAACTTACTTTATGAGGCCAGCACTACCCTGATACCAAAGACAAACAAGGACACTACAAGAAAAGAAAATTACAGGCTAATATTCTTATTAAATATATATGCAAAAATACCCTACAAAATATTAGTAAACTGCATTCAACAGCACATTAAAAGGATTACATGATCATGATCAAATGAGATTTGTTCTTGGGATGCAAGAATAGTTCAACCATGTACAAATCAGTAAATGTGACACACTACATAACAAAATAAAGAATAAAAACTATGTGACCATCTCAAAGATAGAGAAAAAGCATTTGAAAAAATTCAACATTCTTTCAGGATTAGGGAAAAAACCTTCCCTAAACCAATAAATTAGATGCATAAAATATGTACTGCAACCTAAAAAAAGTCATATATGACAAATCCCAGCTATTATCATATTCAATGTTGAAAAGCTGAAAGCCTTTCCTATAAGATTAATGTATACCTCTGCCATTTATATTCAACATAATACTGTATTTCTAGCCAGAGAAATTAAACAAAAATTAAAAAAATATAAAAGGCATCAAATTGAAAAGAAGTAAAACTGATTTCAGATAACATGATCTTATATATAGAAAATCTGAAAGACTACACCAAAAAGCTGTAATAACTAATAAATTCATAAAGTTGCAGTATATAAAATCAACATACAAAAGTCAGTTGTGTTTCTATGTACTAACAATGAACTACCTGAAAAAAACAATTCCACTTACAATAGCTCAAAAAGAGTGAAATACTTAGAAATAATTTTAACCAAGGAAGTAAAAATCTGTACACCAAAAATTGTAAGACACTGATGAATGAAATTAAAGAAGACAGAAATAAATGGAAATATAGCCCATGTTCATGGATTAGGTGAATTAATACTATTGACATGTCCATACTATCCAAAGTTTTCTACAGATTCAATGCAATCTCTATCAAAATTTCAATGTCATTTTTCACAGATATGGAAAAAAATTCTAAAAATTGTATAGAATGACAAAAGACTACAAATAACCAAAGCAATATTGAGCAAGAAGAGTAAAGTTGGAGGCGTCACAATTTTTATTTCAAATATATTTTTACAAAGCATTAGTAATCAAAACAGTGTGGTACTGGCATAAAAACAGACTCAGAAAATGGAACAAATTAGGACAAGAGATAAACTCATATGTGTATATAATCAACTATTTATAAAAGGCATCAAGAATACACAATGGGGAAAAACTGACTCTTTAATAAATGGTGGTAGAAAAACTGAATATTCACATGCAAGAATGAAATTGGATCTGTTTCCTAAACTATATATGAAAAGGAACTCAAAATGGATTAAAGACTTAAACATAAAATCTGAAACCATAAATCTTCTAGAAGAAAGCATAGGTGATAAGCCCCTTGACATCAGTATTTTTTGATATGGTACCGAAGGGTAACAAAAGCAAAAATAAACAAGTAGGACTACATCAAACTGCAAAGTTTCTGCAAAGCCAAGAAAGCCATCAACAAAATTAAAAGGGAACTTATGGAATGGGAGAAAATATTTGCAAACCATATATCCAATAAGGGGTTAATGTTCAAAATATATACGCAAATCTAATATATTAATAGCAAAAATACAAATAACCCACTTAAAACATGGTCAAAGAACCTAATTAATATCTTCCCATGACACAAATGGTCAACATGTTTATAAAAAAATATTCATCATCACTAATCATCTGGGAAATGAAAATTAAAAGCACAATCAGATATCAGATACCTCATACCTTTTAGAAGTCTATGATCAAAAAGACAAGAGATAATACATGTTGGCAAGGTTTTGGGAAAAAAAGAATCTTTGTGCAATTCTGGTGGAAATGTAAACTTTACAGTCATGAAAAACCCATGTAGATTCATCAAAAAATTAAAAATAGAACTACTATCTGATTCAGAAATCCCACTTTTGGTATACACAGGAAGGAAATGAAATCATTGTCTCAAAGAGGTATCTGCACTTTCATGTACATTGTAGCATTATTTACAATAGTCATGATATGGAAACAACCAAAGTAACCATTGACAGATGAATGAAAAACAAAAACGTAATATATCTGTATCTATATATCTATATATTCATATCTGTATCTATATACATGGAATATTATCCAGCTATAGAAAAGTTCTGTCATTTGTAACAACATAGATGAACTTGGAGGACATTATACTAAGTGAAATAAGCCAGACAGAGGAAGACAAATAATGTATAGTATCACTTATATGTGGACTCTAAAAAAATGTTAAATTCATAGAAACAGTGAGTAAAAGGGTTGGTTGCCAGTGGTTGGTGGTTAAGAGGAAATGGAAATGGGACATATTGGTCAAAGGGTATAAACTTTCAGTTAAGAGATGAATAAGTTCTGGGATCTAATGCACAGTATAGGGTTACAGTAAATAATTCTGTAATTTATACTTGAAATATGCTGCAAGTAGGCCCTAAGAGTTCTTACCAAGATAAAAAAAAAAGTTAAATCTCTCTGAAATGAAATATTATTCAAGCCTATGAATAAAAGGACTAACTTCATGAACCCAAGGAAAGCAATGAAAAAAATTATCCAAAATGAAGTATTAGCACTCAGGCAGAAACAGAAAGGTTACCTATGAAAGAACAAAAGTTGGGCTGTCCTCAAATTTCTCTTATGCATAACTGAATGCCAGAGGACAACACAGAATTTTAACTGAAGAAAATTTGTGAACTGAATATTCCATGTCAACTAATTTATTATTTTACTATGAAAGCAACAGAAGACATTCCTATGTTAAAAGGACTTGGAAAATATCACAGCCAAGCCCTCTTCTTGAAAAAAAAGAAAAAAAAAAAGGAATCGATGATACAATTCAAGTGATAAAAACACAAATACAAATAAAAATACTGGTGATGAGCACTGACACTATTTAAAGACATTAGATTTACATAACTGAATACAAAACCAAATAGCCTCAACAAAAATGTAGTGAGGACCTACTATGTGCAGAAACCCTCCTAAGTCAAGGGGGATAAGAGTAAACAAGGTGGACTGAACCATGCTTTGCTGGTGCTACATTCTAACGGATGAGAGAGGCGTTAAACACCCAGTGTCAAATAGTGATCAGCATTCTGAGAAAACAGAAGAGGGTCAGGATATAAGACAGCTGCAATTTTTGATAGGTGGGCTCAAGAAAGTCTTTCTAAGGAGCAGGAACCTGACTAAAATGAGAGAACAAGACTTTAAAAAAATCTTAGGGAAGAGTTTTTGGAAAGCACCAAGCTCTGGATGTAGGAGAGAGCTTGCTGTGTTCCAACAACAGCAGGAAGGCCACTGTGAGAGAAGTGCAGTGAGAGAGACTGGAATAGAAGTTTGCAGCAGTGGAATACTCACAGTTCACACAACATTGGGCAATTTAGTCATTCAGGACTTTGGCTTTTATTCCATGGCAGCTGGGAAACCAATGTAGAAACATAAACGGAGGAGTGACATGATCTAACTTGGCTTTGAAAGAGAGAGTAGAATGGTGGTTGCCAGGGGGTATGGGAACTGGGGAGATGTTGGTCAAAGGATACAAACTTCCAGTTACAAAATGAGTAAGTTCTGGGGATGTAATGTACAGCATGGTGACAACAGTTAACAATACTTAGTGTATTATATACTTGAAAGTGGATAAGAGAGTAGATCTAAAATGCTCTTTTCACCTAAAAGGAATGGTAATTGTGTGAGGTCATGGAGATGTTAACTAACACTCATGTGCTAACCATTTGGCAATATATAAGTATATCAAATCATCATGTGTGCACCTTAAATTACACAACATTATATGTCAGTTATATCTCAATAAAGCCAGGGGGAGGGGCAGGGAGGAAGAAAAGATCACTTTTCACTTCTGTAGATAATGAACTATAAAAGGCTAATTAGAATGCCATTGAAATCATTGTCTCAAGGTTCTCATTTTAATACAGCACAGACCGAATCATATTGTAGGGAAGGTGAGACACAGGCATGTAAAATTCCTATTGCACCTGAGGAAGACTAAATTTACTGTGTTTTGATCATTAGAGAAATACGTGTTCCAGTAGGCATTTGATAAGTTTGAAGATAAATACTAGCTAAATTTAAAACAGACTGAATAACTCTCAAATAACTATTAAAGAGAAACGTAAAGAAAACATGAGTCCTATCTTCAAGTGTCTACAGGAACTCAGTTAATTGCAAAATGGGTTAAATCAAGCCATTTTAGGCTAGTTGGGAGAAAAACACAGCTTATCTCAAACTGGGCAGTGCCCTTGTCCCTTCAAAGCAGTAGAAATTACTTAGCTTCACAGCATGTATTGCCAGATCTCACTGTTTATGAAGAGGAGTTGACACTCTCAATTTTTAATGTGCAATTTCTAAATTCTTAAAGCATAATATAGACCTAACCCCTATCAACCTTCTCTAATGAATTTAAAAAGGAATAGATTTGACTTATTGGCTGTCAGATGGTAAAATCAGTTCTACATAGTGAAAAAATTGAGAACACTAAGAACATTAAAGAAGCAGAAAATCAGAATACATCAAATAATTTTATAGAAGTTTTAATTCTTCTATAACACACCCTTCTAATTTCAACATAGGGATTAAATTCTCTATTTAAAAACAAGAATTTATGTATTGACTTTAAAAAAAATTTGTCTTCCACCCCACTTATTTTTTAAATGAGGTAATTAAATGAAATTAAATTATCACTATGAGAGTCACTGAAAACCAATGCCAAAAGGTTAAAAATTAAAATATGGATAAAATTACATTCAATGCTGACAAGGTCTTGGAATCCTACTACAAGCTTTACTTTTTTTGTCAAGGTCACTGAAAATCAACAATAATTGTTAATAAATCAACTTGCACCAGCAAAGAAAATAATCACAGATAATCAGCCAAATAAAAGACAAATTAGTGAACTAAGGACCACTATTAAGGAGTGTTTTTCTGGTAGCCTTGAGAATGTCTTTGTGCACAGAAATAAAATTCATTGAAATTATAAATTCATAAAGATTTTCCTTCAGATATTTAAGGTTGTAATAGGTTAAATAACCACTTCACCTCATCAAAAGGTATCCTCATCTTAATCTCCAAAAACTATGACTATTATGCCATAGTTATGGAACTTTGCAGATGTGATTAAATTGAGAATCTTCAAATGAAAAGATAGTCCTGTATAATCTGGTGGGCCCAATGTAATCACAGCGTCCTTATAAGAGGGAGGCAGGAGTCAGAGAAGGAGATATGAGGACAGAAACAAGGATTGTGCCAAAGAGGGAAGTTTGAAGATGCTATGCTGCTGGCTTGAAGATAGAGCCGTAGAGCAAGGAATACAGATGGCATCTAGAATCTAGAAACTAATGGAAATGGATTATCCTTAGAGATTCCAGAAAGAACACCATCTTGCCCAAACCATGCTTTTATCCTCAAATACATTTTGGGTTTCCAACTTTGAGAACAGATAGATAATAAATTAATATTATTTTAAGCCATGAGTGTGCAGTAATTTTTTACGCTAGCAATACAAAACTAATGCAGGGGCACCTGGGTGGCTCAGTTGATTAAGCATCTGACTTCAGCTCAGGTCATGATCTCATGGTTCGTGACTTCAAGCTCCACATAGGGCTCTGTGCTGACAGCTCAGAGCCTGGAGCCTGCTTCAGATTCTGTGTCTCCCTCTCTCTCTGCCTCTCTACCACTCACGCTCTGTCTGTCTCTCTCTCTCTCTCAAAAATAAATAAACATTAAAAATTTTTTAAAAAGAAAAGTAATGCAAAGGATAACTTAAAAATCTTATTAATCTGACAACTATTTATTAAACATTTTTTGAAAGAGACAGAGTGCAAGTGGGGGAGGGGCAGAGAGAGGGAGACACAGAATCCGAAGCAGGTTCCACGCTCTGAGCTGTCAGCACAGAACCCAGTGTGGGGCTTAAACCCATGAACCATGAGACCATGACCTGAGCCAAAGTCGGAGGCTCAATTGACTGAGCTACTCTAATCTAAAAAGTTTTAAATATCACTATCAAGAAAACATTTGATTAATCCAATGGAAACTTCTAAATCAGCTATTTATAAAACTAGTTAATGAAACTACCATAAACAAATGTAACCATATTTATAAATCCAAAGTATTCTATTTTTTAGCTATTTAAATTATTTAGCAAGTAAATACAATCTTGATAGTAAGGATTAGAATATAACAAAATAAATTTAAAAGTATGGTTGATATTAAGCTTTCTCAAATATTACAATACTTTTTTAAAAAGTCTTATTTACTTCTGAGAGACAGAAACAGTGTGAGCAAGGGAAGGACAGAGAGAGAGGGAGACACAGAATCCGAAACAGGCTCCAGGCTCTGAGCTGTCAGCACAGAGTCCAATGCGGGGCTCGAACCCACGAACTGTGAGATCATGACCTGAGCCAAAGTTGGCCGCCCAACTGACTGAGCTACCCAGGCGCCCCTCAAATATTACAATACTTTTTAAAACTTTGTCAAATTCTTTCATAATGCTAAATCCATAATCACATATCTAAAATCAAATACTTAATTACAAACATTTAAATTAGACCCATTTGGCCAATCAGATATTCTAACTGCCAAGTTCTCTAAAGCATTACAAACACATGAAAATAACAATCCTAAATATTTTACTTACTTAATCCCTATATACTTGTTTCTAATTTTCATGGATTACAGGTGTTTACACATGAAAGAGCCAATCATTATTTTCTAAGACATTTGGGGTTATAGTCCTAGCTGGGTAAAATGAAATTTTGGCCAAGAAAATTTGCCAAGGAAATGGGATTTAATTCTTATTAATTAATTCCCCTGGCCTTTTTATAGCTAGTATTACAAGAACTTCATACTTCGGTGAGAGAAAGACTGACCTCACAGCTCACATCTCCTAGATTTAAGTTAATAAATTAATCATTTCTCTCTCTCTTTCTTTTTTTACTGTTTATTTTATTTATATTTTGAGAGAGAGAGAGCATGAGCAAGTAGGGGAGGGGCAGAGAGAGGGGGGGACAGAGAATCCCAAGCAGGCTCTGCACTGACAGTGCAGAGCCCAAATAGGGCTCAAACTCATTAACCATGAAATCATGACCTGAGCTGAAATCAACAGTTAGATGCTTAACCAAATGGGCCACTCAGGAATCCCTAAACCAATCATTTCTATCTAATTTTAATTTTCATCCTCAAGCCCCATCTCAGGGTGTTTCATTGCTTAGCAAGATTTGCTACTTATTGCTTGGTTCTTTTCAAATTCCTTCCATCTGTCAGGTCCAAATTTTTCAGATATATATTAATGACATTCAGGGGCATCTGGGTGGCTCATTCTGTTACACACCCAACTTTGGCTCAGGTCATGATCTCGTGGTTTGTGGGTTCGAGCCCCGCAATGGACTCTGCTGACAGCTCAGGGCTTGGAGCCTGCTTCAGATTCTGTGTCTCCCTCTCTTTCTGCCCCTCCCCCACTCTCCCTCTCTCTCTCTCTCCCTCTCTCTCTCTCAAAAATAAATAAACATTTAAAAAATAATAAATAACATTCAGTTGGATTCAGGCTCAGTTCATGTCTATTTATGTCACTAAGGTCATAGATTTTAAGGTCCTGGAAGTAATGATGGAAAGGTCTCTTCTGATACATTTTGGAGATTTTTAATTTTGTCATCTTTTTTCAAAGGCATAAAATCAGTACCCATTTATCTGCCATAATGTGGCACAGAGCTCCCTAAGAAGAGTACTTGAATATAGAGCTGAATAGAAATATAATCATTGAAAAGCAGATCAAGGGAATAACCAATGAGAGCCACTCAAGGTTGGATATTTGCTTTCCATCACCCAATCATCTTGGCAGCAAATAGGTACACCAAGTTAACTCAAAACTACTGTGAGATCCAATTCAAGGTTTTACTGTTGACTCAGGAAATTAAGATAAGGATTCTAAAACCACTAAATAAGGGGCGGACTATCTGCCTAAGGAAAGAAAATAGATCACAAAACCAGTGAAAACACAATTATATATATAGTGGGCATGTTCAACATTGAGACTGACCTACAGCCAATAAGAAGTAATGGGTTTAGCCATCAACCTACTCGAATTGTGAATTATCATTATCATGGTCACCATACATAAAGGTATTTAAACTACAATTGACTCTTTTCCCTGAGATGCAAAATATTTCAGACTCTGTATTGTATTTATCATATTTTTTCCAAGTTAACAATTAAGCCTGTTGCTTGAAATTTAGGGGCAGTCTCCAGAAAATGTGTTTGGAAATTAAATGTAAACACTATATTCTAAGTATGTATTGAAAAATGCAACTAAGATACTATTAAAAAAGCAAACTTATCCTGTTTCAAAACTTTTCATACCAGTGTTAATTAGTTAGATTTAATTTATTAGCAGTTATTTTTATGAAATAACCCCACTTAAACTATTTAATGCTTTTTTATTTGAATTCTTCTAAATGAGATGTTAAGGGCACTGCAGTTAATTTCTTCCATATCCACGATAAGGATACAGATACTTCTGTCTTTATCCATATCTAACTATGTGATACCTATTTAAGCAAATTCAAGCAAGAAAATCAGAACTAAGATTAATATCTGACTTAATAGAAATCAAACCGAAAGAACTAAATAGAAAAAAAATAATATTAATAAAAATTAGATATATATATAAGTGCTATAAAAATCTTGAATCTTCATATTGTAAACACTTATAGAATACAGAAGGAAAATTAACTTTTGCAGTAGACACTTTTCTAAATTCAATACCTTAGTCCAGTAATAATAAACTAAGAGAGGAATTTTATTAATAAAGTTAAAAAATAGATAGTCCTCGCACTTCCTATCCTATCCTCTTCCCCCCAAATTAAAAAGAAACTAAAAACTTCTTTTCAAGTGTTCATAGAACGCATAAAATTTATCATACAATAGGCCACCAAAAAAACTTTTAAAACTTATAAAAGTGACATTATATAGCCCTCTTACACCTTATGTTAAAAAAACCAAAAACTTGGGGCACCGGGGTGGCTCAGTTGGCTAAGCGTCCGACTTCGGCTCAGGTCATGATCTCACAGTTTGTGGGTTTGAGCCCTACATCGGGCTCCGTGCTGACAGCTAGCTCAGAGCCTGGGGCCTGTTTTAGATTCTGTGTCTCCCTCTCTCTCTGACCTTCCCCTGTTCACACTGTCTCTCTCTCTCAGAAATAAATAAAAAACATTAAAAAAATTAAAAAACAAAAACAAAAATTACATAGCTAACAGCAAAATTAAGAAGGCTTTAAAAATTGAAAATAGCTTTTAAAAACTAAAGGAAAACTATATATAACTAACTGTTCCAATACCTATTAACAGAAAAATATTACCATCAAAATCTGTGTTGCAAGGAAAGCTATACACAGATGCAAATAAATAGAATTAAATGAGCTAACTAGACATTCAACTCAGTCAGAAAAATCATGAAAACATAAACTCCAAGGAAAGCAAGAATACCTGAAAATGAGAATGAGAAAAAAAGATTATGCAAATTTGTAAATAAAAAGCAAAGCACAAACAAGAGCAATTTTAAAAAATAATGTTTATTTTTGAGAGATAGAAAGAGACAGAGACAGATCATGAGCAGGGGAGGAACAGAGAGAGAGGGAAACACAGAATCCAAAGTAGACTCCAGGCTCTGAGCTGCCAGCCCAGAGCCCGATGCTGGGCTTGACTCCCGAACCATGAGATCCATAGCTAAGCTGAAGTCAGACGCTAAACCAACTGAGCCACCCAGGTGCTCCAACAGCAATTTTTAAAATGGTATAGACACTCAAAACATCTTGGTATTTTGCTTAAAAGTAACAAGAAAGGAAAAAGAATGATTATAAATAGGATCTGTGATGAGTTGGAGATGCATCATCCATATCCCCCTTGGAGGAAAAACTCTGCCTAGCTATTCAAAGTACTGTTAGTGGACTCGAGCTGTTAGTTCCTTCAGACTCCCCATGGTCATGCCCTTCAAATCCAATGACTGATCAAGGCAAAAGTATAAGTCCCATATCCAATGCAGGCTAACCTGAAGGACCATTTCATCTCAGGATCACTTTAGGTCAGCTGAGGCTCTCAGGCATCTCCTGCCCAGTTCTGCCTTCTCCCCTTCTATTCCACAGCTATTGATCCCAAACTCAAACTCACTTCCTAATAAACATTCTGAACACTAAAGTCTATCTCCCAGAAAATCCAACCTCTTTCAGAATTCATAAAATATTTGCATTAGCTTTTTAAACAAAGGAACATAATAATTACCACTTTATACTAATACATATGAAAATTCTGAATTTCATGAAATATATAAATAACCAAATTGATTCACATAGGAACAAAGAACTAATGAAATTATCAAATCATCACTGATATAATACCCAAAGCCTCCAGACCAGCATTTCAGTATATTTCAGGAAATATATAACTTGAAAACTACACAATTCAATTTATGAAACTAGTAACACATATAAATAACTACAAAAATATGGTAGAAAAAAAGATACTGAGGCTTCCAACACAAATGCCTATTCAAGACCAGGAAGATACATAAATATCTGAATCAGACTAGTCATATTACAGTGGAGCCTGTGAGCAACAAGAACATGTAAGCCCCAGATAATAGTAATAATGAAAATAATAGTAATGGTAATAGTAGGAAGAAAGAGGAGGAACACTAACATTTATTGAGAGCTTACTATATACGATAAAGCACTTTTAATATATTAAGTAAAAAATGCTAATGATAATATTTTGAGATACTATTACTTTTTTTAAAGTTTATTTATTTTGAGAGAAAGCAAGCATGAGAGTGAGGGAGAGGGAGAGGGAGAGAGAATCCCAAGCAGGATCCACACTGTCAACACAGAGCCCTATGTGGGGCTAGAACTCACAAACCATGAGATCACGACCTGAGCCAAAATTGAAAGCTCGATGCTGAACCCAGGCGCCCCAGAGGTAACCTTACTTTCATCTTTATTTTACAGATGATAAAGTGGAGAAAGAAAATTTAAATTACTTTTGTAAAATCATATAAACAATTGTAATGGACTCAAACTTTGGGCCCAGGCAGTCTGGCTCTAAAGCTTCCTGATCTTGTTTCTTCAACATCACTGAATAACTATCAATAAACATACACATGTACACTCATTCATATACACACATACACACACACACACACACACACACACACACACACACACACCATTTAAAGCAGATCTCCCAAACCGTGCCCCCACGGAACAATCATACTTACACATACAAAAATCTCAAAAATCTAGAAACAATTTCTTTTTTTAGTTTTTAAGATTTATTTTATTTTTGAGATATATATAGAGAGAAACAGAGCTTAAACAGGGGAGGGGCAGAGAGAGAAGGAAACACAGACTCCGAAGCAGGCTCTAGGCTCTGAGCTATCAGCACAGAGCCTGACACGGGGCTTGAACCCACTAACCGTGAGATCATGACCATGTGAACAAGTGAATAGAGTTCTTTCTTTCCTTCCTTTCCTTCTCCCTAGGATGGAAAAGACTTCTTAAGTAATATAACATCTCAGAATCTGTTCAAGAAAAATTGGCATGATTCATCTATATAAAAAGTTAAAAATGTATATATAGGAAATATCACCAAAAAAAGTTAAAGATAAAAAATGGAAGATAAACATGTACACCATATACAACAGAGTAAAATATAGAAAAAAATTAAGTATTAAGTATCTGATATTAAATGTACAAAATATATGGTTTATATTAAATGCTACATGTATTATAATTCATATACATAATCTAAGTGCAAAATATAAGTCCATAATATAACACAAAGCTATAACAAAGCATCAAACAACTCATCTTAGCCTAGTTTTCCCAGAGGGAAATCCAGAGGCAAAATTTGAAAAAAAAAAGTTTATGTGCCCCTACTTTATTAGGTAGTAGAGGGAATTGGGTTTGAGAACAGTGTGTGGCTAGCACATGTCCAAACTTCAAGAAAGCAATATTGTATTGTGACTACTTAGTCCGAGTACTGCTGAAACATTAAAGTCTGAATCACAGGCAAGCATCCTCAAATCAATAAAATCTCCTTTATCCACCCCCTCAACTCAGCCTCCTCAGTGTCCTTGGTACATGTTTTCCCCTGGCATATATGTCTTGCTGGCATATATTAATCCAATGTTTAAACATGTTTGTGTATAGCTTATTTCTCCTAGAGTAGGGACTATATTCTCCCTATTTAGACTCTGCTGAGACCTAATCCTGGTTATCAGCCTCAAGGCTTTAAGGGCTGTGAGGTACAAGCATCATCTTTCAAGTACTTGCTTTCAGGAAAGTCACTACTTGACTTCCAGGCAAGAATGAGACAGTTTTCTGGCAAGCAGGAGGAAGACACCACAGCTGGCTTAGCATTTTCAGAACAGGACTTGCATGTTCAATATTTTCAGGCTCACTCAAATGTTCCCAACCCAGGCCTAAGGCCTCTTTATCTTAACCAGCAACTGACTTTTACATAAGAAACATTTTGAAGCTGCATATTAGATCTGTTTTGCAGCTCTGATACTCTTATAATTAGATATTACAATTAAGTATTAGGCCTCATTTTCAGCATACTCTTCCTCTCTCTCTCTGTCAGTTTTTATTTTATTTATTTTTTAAAATATTTATTTGCTTTGAGAGAGAGAGAGACAGGGAGAGTATGAGCAGGGAGGAGCGGATAGAGAGGGAAAGAGAGAGAATCCCAACCAAGTTCCATACTGTCAGTGCTGAGCCAGACGCTGGACTCCACGTCCCAAACCGTGAGATCATGACCTGAGCCAAAAACCAAAGTCAGATGCTTAACCGACTGAGCCACCAGGTGCCCCTAGACAGCATTTTCCAGTGACAATTCTATGTAACGCAGAGAGAAAAATTAATTGTGTTGGTCAGGGGGCCATTTCTGCTATGGGTGTTCTTGTATTTTATAAATATCAAGTTCTTTATACAGAAGTTTCATTAAAGGAAGGGGCTATGTCTTAATTGTCTTTTAATTATTCTCTAGTTATTCCCTTTGAATAAAGCAGGAGCAGAAGTTTTAAATAAAAAATATAGATCTACTTTTTAATTTACCTGATATTAGGTCATGAATATCTGTATACATACATATATACATACATGAGCACATAATTTTTACTCTTAACAACACTGCATATTAGATTATATGAAGTGATATATTCTATCAAGGAGACAGTCTGTGATAGTAGATAGGGAAAGGTCTTTGGAGCAAAAAAGACCAGGTGAGAAGCCCAACTTAAACACTGAGCAAGTTTTAGGGCCTTGGGCAAGATACTTAATATCTCTGAGTCTATTGCCTCAGTTTTTAAATGTGAGAATAATACCTGCATAGTAAATTTTTGGATTAGAAATAATATATAAAGTTTCTAAAAGTAAATGACACACAATAGATATTCAGTAAGTGATAGTAAGTATTGTCTTAGAATGTGATTTAAATCAGAAACATAGGAAAATTAAACTAAAATGAAGTACACTTTCTAATTAAAATGTGTGCTTACTTAAGTGGAACTGTTTCAATAGCTTACTGTGCCTTTTTAAAAATTAAACCTAAGTGATAAATGGTCTGCTTCTTGAATAACCTAGGAAACCATAAAGTTTCCATCTGCTATTTCTAAGTATATATTTAAGAGAATTTTGCATTTGCCAAGTCTAAATGTCAAAGTTTTAAGATTGCTTTGCATTAGCCAAGTTTGACTAATAAGGTAGGAAGAAACTTTCTGCAGTCACCACAGAAAAGGTGATACATAGCCTGGAAATGTGTTTCTCTGAGCAAGGGAGTATGTGCCTACATTTCTTCCTAAATTAAGTAAAAGAAGGAAGAAAAAAAGATAAGTAAAGAAGAAATGAAACAAATGAAATGAAAAAAAAGGAAAGAAAGGAAAGGGAAAGAAGGAAGGGAGGGAGGAAAGAAAGAAAAGAGAAGGGAGAAAAAAAGAAAAAGAGAAAACAAGAAAAAGAAAATAATTAGAAGTGTAGGCCACTTTTGTAATGGAGACAAATTTTTACTAATTAAGTAGAGTTTTTCACACATATTTTGTGTCATTATTACATTCAATCAATAATGCAGTCATAAATTGATGGAATCAATTGCACAAATAAAGTTTTTAGTTTCATCAACTATTTTTCTGCAAAATATCAAGCTCATAGGAGAGTTGAAAAAAAAAAAACCAGTGTGATGAACACACATATACCCTTACCTAGATGCACCTTTTAAGATGCTAAATTCAGATTAGCAAAAGAAAAAGGAAGGAAGGAAGGAAGGAAGGAAGGAAGGAAGGAAGGAAGGAAGGAAGGAAGGAAGGAAGGGAGGGAGGGAGGAAAGTAACAAAGTAAGAAAGAAAAAAATTCCAGTTAGTTAACAGTGTACTATAGTTTCAGATGTACAATATAGTGATTCAACACTTCCATACAACACCTGGGCTCTTCATGAAAAATGCACTCTTTCATCCCCATCATCTATTTAACATAGCTCCCCATACCCTTCCCTCTGGTAACTATCAGTTTGTTTTCTATAATTAAGAGTCTGTTTCTTGGTTTACCTCTCTCTTTTTCCTTTGGCTCATTTGTTTTTTTCTTAAATTCCAAATATGAGTGAAATCATTTTGTATTTGTCTTTCTCTGCCTGGCTTATTTCACTTAGAACAATACTCTCTAGCTCCATCCATGTCATTGCAAATGGCAAGGTTTCATTCTTTCTTTATGAATAAAGATGTGGTATATATACACAATGGAAAATTACTCAGCATTAAAAAAAAAACAGATGCAACTTTTTGATTCATTTCAAAGTAAGAGGTAGACACCATTCTTCACAAATATTTTAACATATGTCTGTTAAGAATATTTTTCTATATATTGAGAATACCATTATCACATCCAAGATATAAGCATTGATTAAGATAGATTACCTAATATATAGCTCATATTCAAATTTGTCCGTTGTCCCAAAAGTGTCTTTAAGGTGTCATTTTAACTTTAATCTGGAATCCAATACTGACAAGCTATCACATTTCTTTAGTCTCCTTGTCTGTCTACTCTTTTTCTTTTCTTTTTTCTTCTTTTTTCCTTCTTTTCATCTGTCTCTACCTTCTCCATTCCCCTCCTTTTTTTTCAATTCCTAACACTGGCTCTTTTTTTAGTTTAGCCAGATTGTTTAACAGATATTTCTACAATCTAGAATTGCTTGTTTTTTTCTTAATTATATACATATTAAAAGTTTTGGTAAAAATATTTTGTAGTCAATACTGTATACTTTCCTGTGCCATATCAGGAGGTATAAATTGTCATTTTTTTATTATTGGTGATATTATGTTCGATAACTTTATCATGTCCATCAAGTTTCTCCATTGCAAAGGATCATTTTTCCTTTATAATTAACAAGTAATATCTAGGGTAATACTTCAACCTAGTTTAAGTATTCTGTACCAAACATCTTTTATCCAATGATTTTAGTATTAATAGACAAGCTTTGCCGGAATTGGTTACTACAAGGATGCATGCAAACAGTGATTTTTCTATCTCTAGCATTCCTTTGATATTAGTTGACATTCTTCTATGAGGAACAGCTTTAATTGTCCCCCCCTTTTTAGTTGTTATGATAATAATAATAATTCTTAATGGTTTTTAGTGTTTATTATTTATTTTTGAGAGGGAGATGCATTACGAGTGAGGGCGGGGCAGAGAGAGAAGGGAACACAGATTCCAAAGCAGGCTCCAGCTTCTGAGCTGTCAGCAGAGTCTGAGGAGGGGCTTGAACTCACGAACTATGATATCATGACCTGAGCTGAAGTCGGACACCCAACTGACTGAGCCAGCCAGGTGCCCCTCATATTTTCTATAGTAAAATATACATAAAGTAAAATTTATCATTTTAACCTTTTTTAGTGCACAGTTCTATGGCAATAAATACATTCACACTACTGTGAATCACCATCCATCTCCAAAATTCTTTTCATTTTGAAAAACTGAAACTATTCAGTTAAGAATAGCAGTTAAACAATAACTCCCCACTCCTTCTCCACTCCCTGTCCTCTCAGACCCTAGGGACCACCATTCCACTTTCTGTCTCTTAAATTTGATTATTCTTGGTACTTCATATACGTGCAGTCACATAGCATTTGGTGTGTGTGTGTGTGTGTGTGTGCGTGTGAGAGACAGAGAGAGAGAGAGACTGGCATAAAAATCATAAATTTAATTGCATATAAGTTAAATCATCAGTTCAGTGAAATATGCTATAAACAAAGTTCAAAAAGAAGGTACAGATGTCAGTGCTTACCACTTGAGTAACCATACAAACTAGTTTGTCCAAGATAATTCTGTTTTTTTCCATTACTTAGACATAATTATTAAAAGTACATCTTTCCATTCTTGAAGATGGTCTGGTTTAGGTAGTCATACTAACTAAAACTTACAAAAATTTTACGTACAAACTTATACAGAACACTTAGAAATCTACACAAAAACAACTAATTAGTGAACAATGGCTGAATGTTATTGAACAAATGATTCATTGAAGAGAAAACCTATATGTTCAATCAACAATGAAAAGATTCTCAACCTCATGAATAATCAGGGAACACAAAGAAAACAACTGCTGGACATCATTTCACATGTCAAATTGGGGGGAAAAAAGTCTGACAATACAAGTCATGATGAAGATGTGGAGAAAAAAAGCTTAACCTTGCTTCTATGTATGTACATCACTATAACCAACTTGGAGGATAACTGAGTAGCATTTAATAAAGCTGAAAACGTGTATAAGCTTTGATTTAAAACTTTTATTTCTAGATACATTAGAGAAACTATCAGAAAAGTTCACATGATAAGTGTGCAAAAAATTAATTGCAACATAAATAGCAGGAAAATAATTAGAGACAACTTAAACTTTTATCAAGAGAAGAATTAATATGCATTTTAATATATTGTTAAATACTATATTATATAGCAATTAAATTAATTATATACTAAATATTGGCAGATAAATATCCCATCAACATAATTATGGCAATGGTAAAAAGCTAGTTAAAAATATATATTAAATTATGTCTTCACATATATGAAGTTTGTAATCATATAAAACAATATTATATAATGTATGTGGAGACATCTAGCTGTTTTTATAATATATAAATTCATGGGATTCCCTAACACCAAGTTTAGGACAGTAGTCATTCTAAGGATGTGGTGAGAATGAAATGGGAGTAGTGGCTATTTTAAGAAGTTTACACTGTATCTGTATCATTTTATTTTTTAACAAGTTATGAGGAATAAATGTGAAATTCCCAAGATCTGAGAGAATTTAATGTTGAATCTACAGGCATTTATTGTATGTCTGTCATTTTCTGTATAATCGGAGTATCATGCTAATTTTAAGATTAAAGTCTGCATAGAAAAAAGACAGTCTCTTCAGCAAATGGTGTAGGGAAAACTGACAGCAACATGCAGAAGAATGACACTTCCTTACACTATACACAAAAATAAACTCAAAATGGATGAAAGACCTAAATGTAAGACAGGAAGCCATCAAAATTCTTGAGGAGTAAACAGGCAACAACCTCTTTGACCTCGGTCGCAGCAATTTCTTACTTGAAATGTCTCTGAAGGCAAGGGAAACAAAGGCAAAAAAGAACTATTGGGACCTCATCAAAATAAAAAGCTTCTGCAGAGTGAGGGGAAAAAACAGCAACACTAAAAGGCAACAAACACAATGGGAAAAGATATTTGCAAATGACATATCAGATAAAAGGTTAGTATCCAAAGTCTATAAAGAACTTATCAAACTCAACACCCAAAAAACAAATAATCCAGTGAAGAAATGGACAAAAGATATGAATAGACATTTTTTCAAAGACATCCAGATGGCCAACAGGCACATGAGAAAATGCTCAGCATCACTCATCATCAGGGAAATACAAATTAAGACCACAAAAAGATACCACCTCACACCTGTCAGAATGGCTAAAATTAACAACTCAGGCAACAACAGATGTTGGTGAGGAACAGATGTTGGAGGAAGAGGAACACTTTTGCTCCACTGTTGGGAATGCAAACTGGTACAGCTGCTCTGGGAAACAGTATGGAGATTTCTCAGAAAATTAAAAATAGAACTACCCTGCAACCCAGCAATGGCACTACTAGGTATTTATCCAAAGGATACAGAAGTGCTAATTCAAAGAGGCACATGCACCCCTATGTTTCTAGCAGCACTATCGACAATAGCCAAAGTATGGAAAGAGACCAAATGTCCATTGACTGATGAATAGGTAAGAAAAAGTATGTATATATACACATACACACACAATGGAATATTACTTGGTGATCAAAAAGGATGAAATCTGGCCATTTGCAATGATGTAGATGGAACTATAGTGTATTATGCTAATCAAAATAAGTCAGACAGGGACAGATATATTATTTCACTCATATGTGGAATATAAGAAACAAAACAGATGAAAATAAAGGAAGAGAAGCAAAAGTAATATAAAAACAGAGAGGGAAACAAACCATAATAGACTCTTAAAAACAGATAGCAAACTGAGTGAGGGTTGCTGGAGGGGAGGTGGGTAGTGGGATGGGCTAAATGGGTGATGGGTACTAACGAGGGCACTTGTTGGGGTGAGCAATGGGTGTTATATATAAGTGATAAATCACTAAATTCTATTCCTAAAATCATTATTACACTATATGTTAACTAAATTGAATATACTTTATAAAAATTAAAGGTTACATAAAAGCATACCTTCATGCCTAACCTAAATTTCATGAGTCTTATTAAATTCATTTTGGTTTTATAAAAGGTATAAAAATGGAAAAAAGTAACATTGCTTACTCTATCCCTATAAATTTTCCCTTTGTATAAAAAGTTCTTGTCTATAATCCTGAAAATAGGCTTCTGAGTTCTAAAAACTTTTTACAAATATTTATTAGACAGAATTTATGTGTCAGGCACTGTTCCAGATGTCGAAGATACAGCAATAAACAGACAACAAAGCACCTCTTCTGGTTCAGCTTTCGTTATAGTGTGCACAAGAAGATAATAAAAATAAATAAATAAATTGGAAATCGGTTAGAAGATGATACTTCCTATGAAGAAAAATTAAGTAAGATAAGGAATTCCAGAGAAAGAGGTTGCAATTTTAAATACAGCTGATCCTTGGAGCACCTGGGTAGTTCAGTCAGTCAATCACCTGTTCTCAGTTTGTGAGTTCAAGACCCGCATCGGGCTCTGTGCTGACAGCATGGAGCCTGGGAGCCTGCTTCAGATTCTGTGTCTCCCTCTCTCTGCCCCTCCCTTTCTCATGCACTGTCTCTCATATGCTCTGTCTCACTCTCTCTCAAGAATAAATAAATATTAAACAATTTTAAATATAATTGATCCTCGAACAACATGAGGTTAGGGAGCATTGACCCCCAAGCGGTCAAAAATCCATATATAATTTTTGACTCCCCTAAAGCTTTACTAATAGCCTACTGTTGACCAGAAACCTTATTGATAACATAGTTGATTAACATTTGTTTTGTATGATATATGTATTATATACTATATTCTTATAATAAAATGAGCTAGAAATATTTTTAAGAAAAATCATAAGAAAAGATGTTTACAGAACTGGCTGTATTTATCAAAAACATCTATGTATAAGTGGACCCACACAGTTCAAACTAGTGTTGTTTAAGTGTCAACTGTAATGTGTTCACAGAATTGCTCATTGAAAAGCTGTTATTAGAGTAATCTGAAGGAGATCAGTGAACAAGCCATACCCACGTTTGAGGGAAGCATTTTCCTGACAGAAGGAGCGGCCAGTGCAAATATTCTCAGGTAGAAGTGTGTCTGAAATGTTCAAAAACATCAAGGATGCCAGTGTGCCTAGAGCAGGTCAAGTGAAAGGAAAGAGGTAGGAAATAAAGATAGGTCCTTTACAGATCCCACAGACCATTCAAGGATTTGGGCTTTCACTGAGAGTTGGATGAGAATTTCTTTGAGAATTTTGAGACATGATCTAAAAGATTTTAAAAGCTCATTCTGGATGGTTCAATCTATAGGAGAAGAAGAATGGGAGCAGGAAGACAAGTTAGAAAGCTAATGCCATAGTCCATAAAAGATGATGGTGGCCTACAGTCCTCATTAAATTAGGCTTTGAAACTAATCCTGTACATTTTGTTAAGTCCTTGGAATCATGATATCTGTATTATTGTTTTGAACCAACACATGGAATATGAAAAAGCTGAAGTGAGCTACAGAAAGATACATAATGGCTGGTACTTGTCTGGAGAAGTATGGTATGCAGAGGTGTATGTTTATTATGGTTTGAACATTGAAAAAATAAGCAAGGAACAGAGAACAATCTTCTCTTTCTTTTATTATCCAAAATATTTTCAGAGAATCTGGAAGACTGCACAGATGTTCCATGAAATGAAAAAAAAAATGAAATGCTAAACTAAATGAGACCATCTTAAGGTGTGTGTATGTGGGAGTGTGAGTTGGTGTGCATGTGTGTATCTGTATGTTTCTTCTATTGGATGTACTCATTTGTTTTTGACAAGATAATCAGCACTATCATTGACTTTTATGAGGTGGTTATGTTACTGGGAAAAATTCCTACCATCTCTATAAAACAGAGGAAACGTTCCCTTCTTGGCTAAATGTCATTGTACTGACCAGTCTCACACCTTCTGAAAAGGCCTAAGAAAAGTTTTGTAAGTGTTTGGGAGTTGCTGTTTTTGAGCCAAATATCAAGTTGCTGTGCTTGCTTCCAGTTCTCTTTGTTCTCCACTGTGGCAGTAAAGAGCTGTAATGTCTACAAGATGAGTTGGGTTCTGTGAGCCCAGAAAATGCCAACTTATATAAAACCTAAGCCAGTTGCTGCCTGTCTTAGACCAAAGGGTTGGAAAAAGCCTTATTTTGAAGGGTATAAATACTAATTTGTCAAATCTGAGTGTATATACTTCTCAGTAGCATCAAGTAGTTATTGCATGTAAAATTTTAGTTAATAAACTATACTATGATTTATTAGAAATGACACTATTAATCTGTTTTATTTATGCCACTAATCATTTAGTTGCAAAATAATTTCCAAAAGAACAACTTAATCATTATGGTTTATTTGTATCATTATAGAAGTCTTAAAATCTTAAGTTCCAGTTATCAATGGATATCTTTAAAATGGTGTTTTAGAAGAATGCAAATGGCTGAGGTTTTAATAAGTGACTATCATATCCAGATTATGGGCTATTGTTTCCATTCTAATGCCTGTAGAGCTGCCAGGAAGGCTGCCAGTCAGAAAGAGTCCCATGCAGCAGGCAGGCAAAGAGCAGGCCTCCAGATGTGTTTATGAACGCTGTGCAGGATGCTTGTCTACATGATGTTCAAGGCTGACAAAGGCAATCTGTCAGCTGTGGGTTACATTTCTATTTAAAGTTTTAAGTACTATCTAAAAAAGTACATATTTCAATGCTTGCATTATTTTCATTCTCTTTCAAATATTGTGCTAGCATTAAAATGCAACTTTCATATGCCCTAGATTTTTAAATGATCAGTATTTTAAAAATGTAAATGAAGGTATATGAGGAAAGTGAGCTAGCCAATTTAAATCTCAGGAAAATATTTTACTCCACTTAAATGCAAGTTTTATACTATTTTCATTATATTGCATTTTGAGGTCACTGTAATTAAATAAAACCTGGATTTGAGAAACTCATATTTACATTTAAAATGCAATTTTAGTTATTTGCATTCAGCCGTGCTAGTATTTCTGAAACAATTAAAAAATATCTAATATATCCTCTATCCTCTGTCTCATTTATATGGGCCATGATCATGTCTCTAGAATCCCAAAGTTTCATTCCCAAGAGAAGAAACAGCCAGCTCTAACATGTAAATAAATTTACTCTGGTGTCTATTTGGCATCTGGGCATGCTTTCACCTCATGCCTATTACCCCTGGATGTTATCATCCAGTTGATAAGCTCTCTGATTTTCTCTTTTTCCCATATTTTCATTCTCATATTGCTGCAACTCTCCTCTCTCCTTACCTATCCTCCCACTACTCCCTTAGTCCTTTATATTTTTTTCTTCTGAAATCCCATTGTACTCTAAACATTCTCCACCAGATTTCCAGTTCCTGTTATTTTATCTTATTCTTTTCCATGTACAAATGTAGAGATAGAAGTCAGAATTCTCTTACTACAAATTACTATTTAAAATTTTATTTCTGGGCTCCTGGGTGGCTCAGTCAGTTAAACGTCTGACTTTGGCTCAGGTCATGATCTCATGATTCATGAGTTCGAGCCCTATGTCAGGCTTTATGTGAACAGCTCAGAGTCTGGAACTACTTCAGGTTCTGTGTGTGTCTCTCTCTCTGCCCTCCCTTAGTCATATTTTCTCTTTCTCTCTCTCAAAAGTAAATGAACATTAGAAAAATAAAGTTTTATTTCTGATTTCCCTAGAGCATAAAAATAAGGCTTCTTTTGTTCCAAGTTATCCAATGATATCTCTTGCAATCTTCATTACTATTTTGTATCTTTCTTCTTGTGATCAACTCCTTATATTCATCAACAACTTTCACACTTGACTCTTAGGTACTCAAAATCTGATAACCCCCATGTCTTTGGCCTACTTAACAGTGACAAAAGTAAAAATGATAACAACAGCAATAAGAGAATAATTTAAAAAAAGAGAGAATAATATAATAACATAACTCTTCCCTGCTAGGTTTTTGCTAGGCCCTTTAATATATGCTTTTGCATTAATGTTTATTGTGGCACTTCAAACTGAGCTAGAACTGACTTGCTCACTCCTATTTTCATTGTAATCCAGACCAAACTTCTTTATTCTCAAATAACGCTATTTTCCTCCTTCCTTCAGAAAATGCCTACATTTCCCATTTTGTAAAATAAAATAAGACCACTTAAGCAGAATTTCACCGATTTTCCTGATACTCCTTTATGGGATTTAACTGTAGCCATCCCTTCTACTAACTCCATCTCAAAGGAGATTTCCCTGCTCCTGTCCAATAACTATCTTTCCTCCCACAGTCTCCAACATAACCTGCTACCATCTTCATGCCATTAAATTTGTTTTCCTCATCAAAATCCCTCCTTACAAATGTGCTGTCTCTCCATTAACAAAAAAAAAAAAAAGCAAAAACAAAAACAAAAACAAAAAAACCAAATACAAACAAACAAAACCTGTTCTTTATTTCTGGTCTCCTTTACTCTGAACTTTCTTCTCAGCACATTTACTTTCAACTCACTAAAATCTGGTTGTAATCCAATGCTCTGGCTGTCTCCATTATCCACACCCCTAGCTGAGAAATCCAATGGGTGCCATGCAGTCATTTTATGATCTATATGTTATATTTGACTTTTTAACCATGCCTTCCTTCTTCCCTCCCTACCTCCCTCTCTTCCTTCCTTCCTTCCTCCCTTCCTTCTTTTTTCCCTCTGGCTTATATATCACATATTTATTCACATATTTATTCATTCAACAAATATTAATGGAGCAGTTATTATGTTACCTCTATACTGTCACGAAAAGTGCATTAATTCTTGTCTTCATACTTAGAGTCCTGTCAATTTTAATCCTACCCTTCATGTAGGATTCACCTCACTCTTTAAGCCTCTGACTACCTCAGTCCTAAATCATCTCTTCAACCTCTGTAATGCCAAAGGTTACAGTATGAAATAACTTCTTTAGCATTTACTTACAGTTACCTTGAATAGTTCATTATAACCTTTGGGGGCTTAAATCCTGAAAAAATTTACAGTTGGGTTGCAAGTGCCTTTAGGGCACTGACCTTGTTTTATACCTTCTCTCTTTTCTATTGTCTTTCTTAGTAATAAAAAAGGATTCGATAAAAACATACTGATTTCTCTAATTCTCCACATGCAAGGTCTCAAAAACTCCAAGAGAAATTTCTCTTTCTCTAACTCTCTATCTGTAGAAATTGACAATGTTATAGAAAAATCAGATATCCATGATATTTGTTCCTCTTCAAAATTTAAGGTCTTCAGTCTGAGCTAGAAATGAGTCAATTTGTTCACTCCAATATTCTTTTATATTCCCATTTAAATTTGAAAGTATGGATGAAATTAGTAATTTTCTAGAAAAATAAAATTTTACAAAATAAATTCCAAGAGGAAGACACATAAAATGATCAACATAAATGAAAATATTTTCCTTATTCTTTCAAAAAGTAAAAGATCACTCAGTTTCAAAATTTTGAAGACTAGATACTACTATGATTTTAATTTTAGATATGTCTACAATTCTAAAATATTTAAATGAGAAGCATAAAAATGATACCAACATTTAACAGAAATTTCAACAACAAAAAAATACAGTATAGTCATGAACATTGATGCAAAATTCCACACTAAATTACTCAAAAAAAGAATCCAACACCAAATTAAAATTATGATTCTATGGATTCATTCCAGGGATGCACAGATGGATCAATATTAATCACAGTAACAATTCCAAGGAGTAAAATCATATTAATGAGACATTTGACAAAATTTAACAATCATTTGTGTTTTTAAAAATAAAATGAACAAAAATAAATTAATAAAATAAAATAAAATAGAATAAATACATTAGTAACAGATTCATGACTCCTTAAAATGAAAACTGTGCATCTATCACCTAAATCCACCATCTTCATTAATGAAACAATACCAGAAGCACTGCAAGTAAAATAAAAAATTTTTAAAAAGCATAAGGGACACCTGGGTGTCTCACTCAGTTAAGTGCCCAGCTTCAGCTCAGGTCATGACCTATGGGGTTCCTATGTTCTGGCCCTGCATCAGGCTTTGTGCTGACAACTCTGAGTCTTCTTCAGAGTGTCTGTCTCCCTCTCTCTTTCTGTCTACTCCTCCCCTTCTCTCACACTCTCTCTCTAAAATTAAAAAAAAAAAAACATTCTTTAAAAAGTAGTTTAAGATGTCAATATCAGCACCATTAGTTAATGTTGCTATTGTGTCATTTCCTGCATATATATCCATAAATTTGTATTTTGATTATGAAGAGAGAACTTTAGCATAAGAAGTTTCCCTTCCTCATGTACATTAACACTTTGAGGCCTGAATTCCATTTGTTTGAATTTAAGATCACAACTCTTACTTTTTCTTTTACTGTTTTAAAATGTTTATTTAGGTATCATGAGAGAAAACACAGGAGCAGAGCAAGGGAGGGGAGAGAGAGAAATCCCAACAGGCTCCCTGCTGTCAGCACAAAGCCTGATCCAGGGCTCAGACTTAACACTGTGAGATCATGTCCTGAGCCTGAATCAAGAGGAGGATGCTTAACTGACTCAGCCATTCCTCTTCCTTTTTCTTTAAATTTGTATTTTCCTGATTTATTCTTGTAGTCAATAAAATTACCTTGCTTAGCTCACTTTTTGTATCAGTCATAAACCACCCATAATTAGCATTACATGAGTAAGAAGTTTAATTTAGGAATTAGACTTTACACCAGCGTGGAGGAGCTAGGGAAGTGAAGGTCTGGAAAGAGCGAGTTGGAGGATCAGAGAGACAGCAAACAAAATTGTCTCAAGCACTGGCGTAAGTGAACCAGTCTGAACGTGTGATAAAATTCAAGAAGCCATGCACATCTGTCTACAAACAATGGGGATATTTGTAGAGGTCAAAGGAAACTGCTGCCCCTGTGGTACTGCTGCCACTGCATGTGTACCTGCTCACCTGGTGGTGAGCCTTGGGCCAGCAGCAGTCAGAAGGCAAGGGAATTAGAAAACACCATGACTCAGAGCACAGAAGGAGAAAAGGACAAGCTGAGGGCTACCACACAAGGCTATACTTGATCATCATTGATGAGGGATCATAATACAAGCTGACACCCCACAAAACAACCCCTTCCCAGGTGGGATATTAGTGATATATCTCAGGCACTCCTGGCTGCCCAAGAACAGAGGAAATGGAAAGAAAACGAGTGGTTAACTGATAGAGGTCATAGTCATGCAGGACTTGAGTCCCTATCAGTTGACAAATATCTTAATAATATTACAAGAAAAGAGCTATCTCATCAATAGTCTAATCTCCAGGAAGTCCCTACTTTAGCTTGACAGGGAAAAACAACTTTAGCTTGACAATAGCTAGGCCTCCAGTAATCTGTGAGTCATCTTTAGCATATGGAAATCCCTTTAAGAAATTTCCTTTTGGGGCCCCTGGGTGGCTCAGTCAGTTAAGTGTCGGACTTCGGCTCAGGTCACGATCTCACAGTTCGTGGGTACGAGCCCCGCGTCGGGCTCTGTGCTGACAGCCAGCTCAGAGCCTGGAGCCTGCTTCAGATTCTGTGACTCCCTCTCTCTCTGACCCTCCCCTGCTCACGTCTCTCTCTCTCACACACACAAATAAATAAAAAACATTTTTTAAAAATTAAGAAAATTTCTCTCTATATTTCCCAAGTTCCTAGTATATAACCAGTAGCTCTTTACCACATCAGTGCAGCTCCTTTTGCCCACGGGCCCTGTCTCTGCGGTTTAATAAAATCACCTTTTTGCACCAAACACATCTTCAAGAATTCTTTATCGGCCATCAGCTCCGAACCCCCATTGCTCCAAAGCCCCGTCAATCATGTCTGACCATCAGGGCCTTACAAAATAAATGGTTTCTCCTTCCTGGCTGCACTCTAGACCTTCCAGAAGTTCCAGTTTTTGACAAACTTGAACCAGGTACCATAGAATGAAGAGGAATCTGGGAAACAATGTGCAAATATAGACAGTAACAGTAATGTCATTTTGACAAGAGGTCATCTAGTATACACACACCATGTTTATGTATTACTTAATTTTATAAATTAGAAATGATATTCTTTGATTCCCAGATACTTCAGGTGTGGAAACAGAGTTGCTCTACTTTTATCTTGATCTTTAAGGGCTTAACATTTTCTCATTAAAGTATATAAAACATATCTAGTTTGTGTTGGTTCTAAATAAAATATATTTAAAAGTTCATGACTGGGGCGCCTGGGTGGCTTAGTCGGGTGAGCGTCCGACTTTCGCTTGGGTCGTGATCTCACAGTTCATGGGTTCGGGCCCCGCGTCGGGCTCTGTGCTGACTGCCAGCTCGGAGCCTGGAGCCTGTTTCAGTCTGTGACTCCCTCTCTCTCTGACCCTCCCCTGCTCACGCCGTCTCTCTCTCTCTCTCCTAGAAATTAAAAAAAAAAAAAATACAAAAAAAAAAAGTTCATGACTTTGCCATTCTTTTCCAGTCATCTTTTGTTTGAGATTGACCTGCAAAGTGCTTCCTTAGCAAGAACTTTTGGGAATACTAATTCCTGAATGTTGTGTATTCAAAACACTTTGTTGAAATTTCCCTTGAAGCACAACGTGACTGGACATATAATCTGTGAGTTACACTTCCCTTGCTTATCGTATAAATATTGCATATTGCTCCATTGTCTTCTGAAGCTGAATACTGCTAAGGAAAACATGAAATCTGGTTGATTTGTTTTTGCTTTTCGAAGTGACTTGGTATTTTGGCTTAGTGTTGCAGAGGATTTTTTTTTAAGAGCCAATACTTTATCAAATGTATTTCATTATTGACCATTCTGGTTCAAACTGTCCTGGTATATGACATGTTTTTGTTTTTTGTTTTTTCAAAAATGTAGATTTGAATTTCAGGAATGTTTTCTTGAATTATATGTTTCTATATTCTGTTCCATTATTTTGGCTTTCTTCTTGGTAAACTCCAATTACGCACATTTGATCTCCTTTGCCTTTCTTGTGTATCTAACTATTCCCTTTAATTCTTTTTAACTCCTCTGTATTTCTCTTTTATTTTGGTCACTTTTCTCATTCTATACTCCAGATCTCTTCTTGTGTTATTCTCAATGTTTATGCTGCCTTGTGCTCCAATTTTGTCTTATGTTTCTGTGATTTTTTAATTATTCTTCCTACATTTTCCTGAGTTCTACTAATGTACATTTCATTGTCTTCTACTTTCTCACTATATTTTCCCTAAAATCTTGCATTTTTACTTTGAGGTCTTCTTTTATAAAAATGATTATTTCATTGTTCTCATTTTTTAGTTAGTAATAAAATATTTGGGCAGAACTTTCATCTGTTCTTTCTTAATTTGTGATGCATTTTTTGAGTAAATCTTTCACATTTTATTTCTTCTACTAGTTGTGTGTCAATGCTAGGCCAGCTCAAATTTTATATCTTAATGTGAAATAAGCTACATTTTCCTTGTCTAGCAACTGCAGGTGTTTCCTTAAGGGAGTGTGTTTTATTGGTATTTTTGAAGACATTTCATTACTTATACAGCAGTCTGCTCTATACATATTTCTCATGTACATTGATCCATTTATCTTTTCAATTTCTGCTTTGTCCTTCCCAGATCCCACATATTTTATTTCATTTAATCCCCTCCTGATATCTGTTGCTTCTGAACTATTTTGCTATTCTCTTACCATGTGGCTCCTGCTGCCTTTAAATCCACTCAGTTTTGTGCCAACCTTAGTTGCTTTTAGCAGCCTTTACACTTAAAAAAAATATCTATGGGATATATATGTTTTCTGGTTTCATGTAAAAATAAATTGAAGGTTTGTTTGTTTTTAATTTGCCTTGGTGCTTTTATAAGATATATTACAGGAAGATGGGAAACAGTTTAAGCCCCATTTACTAGAAATACAGAACTCAATTTTTACTCTTGTCTTTATATTCAGCAGCCTGTAAAAATTCTTATCTCGCATACTGTGTGTTCTTTTGATCTTCAGAATCATTTTTCCCAATTTCTTCTTGATACATATTTTAGAAATCATTCTGTTCCAGTGATTAGGTTCTTTCTTCAGAGACCCTATACTTTACTGAATCATCTTTTCTTTAATATCTTTAACTTTTTAATAAAATGTATGCAGTGTTGTATTTAATAAAATGTATTTAATCAACACTTTCCTTCATATCACTATTTTACCTGTGAATGCTATTGAAGCTATATATTGCTATTTTTATTTCATTTATTTAGGCAATATAATGTTGTTTGTAGCTTCCTTTTATTTCTTGTCATATGTAATGAATTCTAGGATGTACCACCCAGATTGTGCCTTCATGAAAGTGGTGCTCAGTTGCCAGAACTGTTGGCTTACAACTTAATTGCTCAATTGGCTTAAAACTTAATTTCTCTCTGAGAATTGCTTAGACCAAAAAGGAACTCCTTAAATAAAAGTTACATGTCTGCCCATACCAAAGATAGTCCATTATCAAATGATTGCCTTAATGGAGCCACATACAAACTTGAGCTCTTTGCTACAATTCAGGTCAAATTTAAATGGCCATTCTAGCTCCAGAACCCCTCATGGAATTGGCTGAGGCCTCTATTGTAACTGTATTTCAGTTTTCCCTCTCCCTCTACCAATCCTACTTCTCCTGTTACCTAATATGGGTTGTTGCTATGGATATTTGTGACAGATTGAAGATGGCCACAAATTCTTTGATACTCTTTTCCCCATAGATAAAGTCTTCTTCCTCACGAAATTGGGCTGTTCTATGACCACTTTGATCAGCAGACTACAGTGGAAGGGACACCAAGACATTTTATGCCTAAGTCCTGGGAGTGTATGACTAGAGAAAAGAGCCAACAAAGTATAGCCTTATTGAAATCTCTTCTAAGACATCAGGCATGTGAGTGACCTGCAGACCAGTCCAACTACCAAGTAAATATACTCCCAACTGATTACTATAAACCCTAAATGAAGCAAAAGTATAACTTAGCCAAGCTCTGCCCACATTCCTACCAACATAATTTGAGGTATAATAAAATGGTTATTTTTAAGAATTATATTTTGTCATTGTGGTTGTATAGCAATACATAACTGAAATCACACTTCAAAATATTTCACATTTAATCTAATGCAGAGCTTGTATCCTGAAAAACAAAATGTAAGACAATTGATATGAAGAGAGATCCTAGGAAGCAGACCCTAAAATTTTATAGCTGGATTACTATTGGCTAATGGGCAATGAAGACACTATCACTTGCAGTAAGAGGAAAACTGATGGTTCCAGTTATGCTATCTCATTTTGCCAGTGATGAACTGGGATGGGATACCAAAGGAAGGGGATGCATTAGCAGTTTTAGTATTGTACATTATAAGAGGTACAGAATTAAGTATAAGTACTAAAGAATCCAGGGAGTATTGTTGAGTGATACCGATGCATTAGTCAAAAACTTTTTTTGTCTAAGGCTAAGGATTATTTAACCATCAGTTGAAGGTAAAGTGTGAAACAAAGGCCTTCTTATTTCCCATCATAGGACTACAGAAAAATGCTATGGATAAGGCCTAAACCTTAATTATTATAAAGGTAGCAGAGTTCAATAGAAGTTTGCATTGTCATGTGCAGTCTATTATAATAACAGTCTATTATACCAAGCCAGGTCTCTGATTGGAGAGATGTCTAGCACTGAGATTTGGACTGTATTAAATGTACTGATGCAGTTGAATGCAATGAATTTCCAGATTCTTCTGAAACATCCTGCAGAAGTCGACCAGTATCATGTAAGTATACTCTAATGATTCCACCAGTCCATTCCCAAAGAGATCCTATGGACATTTATTCAAGCAAACAATACAGAAAAAGAAAAATTAATTCAAAAGAAGCAGGAAAGTACAGTAAAAGAAAGGAAAGTTGGGGAAAATAAAAAGGATAAAAGAAAATGGTAGAAATAAAGTTTAAAATACTAGTGATTATAGGAAATGTAAAATGTATAAGATGTTACAATTATGTCAACATTCATAAAAATGAATTAAAAATTATAAAACGAAATCCAAATATAGGCTATTTATGAAAGTTACATCTAAAACATAGGGTCACAGAATGTTTGAAAGTAAAGAACTGATAAAAAGATATGCCAGGTTCATTCTAATAAAAGTGAAGTTGGTGTATCTATAATATCAGACAAATAAACTTCCTGGCAAAAAGCACTGTTGAAGATATGAAGAAAAACTCCATCATGATAAAAATTTCAATTTTCCATGGTAAAGCAAAAATTACAAACTTGAATATACCAGATCACATATCCACAAAATGGATGAAGACAAAACTTGATAGAACTATAATGAGAAACAGATTAATCCAGTATCACAGTAGCAGATTTTAATGTAACTCTTTTCATAACTTGTATATTCAATAGGAAAAAGAAAAAATACATTCCAAAATTACAATAAACAAGTTTTAAATAGTAGATAAAAACAGATCCCTGCAGGGGTGCCTTGGTGGCTCAGTCGGTTAAGCACCCAACTCCTGATTTTGGCTCAGGTCATGATCTCATGGTGGTGAGATTAAGCCCTGCATGGGGCTCAGTGCTGAGTGCAGAGCCTGCTTGGGATTCCCTCTCAGCCTCTTTCAGCCCCTCTCCTGGTCATGTTTTTTTCTCTCTCTCTCTGAAAATAAATAAATAACCATTAAGAAAAAGAAAAAGAAAAGTAGATCCTTGCACCCAACAGTTGGGGAAAACACTACTTTTTAATATTCAAGGAACAGTTACAAAACTTGATGACACTCTGACAAGAAATAAAGTTTAGACACATTTAAAAATATTCATAATCTCTTTTCACAAGGTAGTTAAGTTTGAATCTAATAATCAAAGGGGAAAAAAATCTACTGTATATGGAAACTGATAGGCATACTTCAAAAACTCATGCATTGATGGAACAATTAATAACAATTAACATATAAAAACCTCATCAAGGTATGAGAGATAGTACAAATTACCACATTAAGAATGAGAGTGAACACATAACCACAAATGGTATAAAAATTTTAAAGATTATAAAAATGTAAATGAAAAATATTAAAAATTTTGAAACATTTATTTCTAGAAAATGCCCAAAAAGAAATAAGAGCCCTGAACTGTTCTCTGATCAGTATGTACATTGAATCCATAGTAAATCTGCTCACAAAGAAATGAGACATTTATGACTGTACCCTGCCAAACATAAAAGGAACACACAAGTACAATCTTTCACAAACAATTCCAGGCTATATTGTTTTCTGTCCCTGTCTGGGAAAGTTACTTAACTTATTGTAGATCACTATTTTCATCTATACAATGAAATGATAATGCTATCTATCTCATAAAGTGATGATAAAGATTAAGTGAGTTAGTGCATATCAAGCGCTTCCATGAGAGTCTGGCACATATTAAGCGCTTTGTAAGGGTTTATCATTATCATCATTATTATTAGAGAAAAATCTTAATACCAATAAATAACAAAAACAGTATGGGAAAGAAAAATTATAAGCTAATCTCATTAGCAAACCTAGACGTAAAACTCTAAATGAAGTATAGTAAAAGCCTCTCATAACACCATTAATACTGTCTGAAAACTTAACTTCATAAAATTGTACGTTACATCATTACAAGGAAAAAACTCAGGGTGTGTCTGCTGTTAGTTCCTAAAATCTAACTACTCAATCCACATCTGTCCAGGTCCTGCCTATAGTTTAATACTGCCTGGTGAGAGTTGTCCAGTCTGGCCTAAATACCAGTAGGAATGATTTTGGGTTCTGTGACTTATATGGCAGAGACTTTCAAGGACAGCAACAGCCTGAGTATTGTCTTGGACCAACATACTCAAATAGTCACTTAATTAGAAGATTCTTAAATGATGACTTTATGTCACACATAAAAACCAATTCCAGGAATGTTAATGACTTAAAAAGGCAAAATTATAAAATTTTTAAAAGATAATAAGAGAGAATATCTTTATGATAACAAGGTAGGGAAGGATTTTGTTTGTTTGTTTTTTGTCTTACTGATTCAAGTTTATTTACTTCCTTTGAGAGGAAGGGAGGGGCAGAGAGAGAGGGAGAGAGAGAATCCCAAGCAGGCTCCTTCCCTGTTAGTACAGAGACCTACTTGACCCAGGGAGTGGATGGGGGTGGGGAGTCAAACTCATGAAAAGTGACGACATGACCTGAGCCAAAACCAAGAGTTGGAGGCTTAACTGACTGAGCAGCCCAAGCACCCAGGGAAGAATTTTTTAAATGAGATTAAAAACACTAGCCTTAAAGCAAAAAGTTGATATAAGTTGATGACACTAAGAACATCTGCTTGAACTGTTGGTGGGAATGCAAACTGGTGCAGCCACTCCGGAAAATAGTAAGGAGTTTTCTCAAAAAATTGAAAATAAAACTACCCTACAAGCTAGCTGTTGCATTATTAGGTATTTACCCAAAAGATACAAAAAAGCTTATTAGAAGGGACAGATGCATGTTAATGTTTATAGCAGACCTATCAACAGTAGCCAAATTATGGAAAGAGCCCAAAAGTCCATCAACTGATGAATGGATAAAGAAAATGTGATATATATATATGTATATATATATATATATATATATACACACACACACATACATACACATATACACATACATACACACATACATATATACATGTATATATATATATATATATATATATATATATATATATACACACACACCCACAATGGAATACTACCTATTGGTGAAAAAGAATGAAATCTTGCCATTTGCACCAGCAAGGATAGAAATAAGTCATCAGAACTTATGTGAAATAAGTCGGTCAGAGAAAGACAGATATCATATGATTTCACTCATGTGGAATTTGAGAAACTCAACAGATGAATATAGAAGAAGAGAAGGAAAAATAAGATAAAAACAGAGAGGGAGGCAAACAATAAGAGACCATTAAATACAGAGAACAAACTGAGGATTGCTGGAGGGGGGTGAGTGTGAGGGATGGGTTAAATGGGTGACAGGCATTATGGAGGGCACTTTGGGGGATAAGCACTGGGTCTTATATGTAAGAGAGAAATCTGTGGGCTCTACTCCTAAAGCCAAGACTACACTGTATGTTAACTAACTTGAAAAAAATAATTTTTCTTAATGTTTATTTATTTTGAGAGAGAAAGAGGGCAAGTGAGCACTAGTGGAGGAGGGGCAGAGAGAAAGGGAGACACAGAATCCCTAGCAGGATCCAGGCTCTGAGCTGTCAGCATAGAGCCCGACGTGGAGCTCTAACTCACAAACCGTCAGATCAGGACCTGAACCGAAGTCAGACACTTAACCAACTGAGCCACCCAGGTGCCTTTTAAAAAAGGACATCTGCTTGACAAAAAAAAAAAAAAAGATTTAGAAAGTGCAAATGTGATGAATAGAAAAGATTTGCAACATACATAATTAACAAAGAACTAGTCACCAGATTACATAAGGAATTTTTATGGTAAGAAAAAGCCAATGACCTGGAAATAAAGTGAAGAGATATAAAAAAGTAATAATACTTATTTTCTTTGGAAGTTTTTTTTTCCTCTCTCGGGTGTCTTTTCTTTTTCTCCCTCATGTACACACACACACACACACACAAACAAATTTTTCGTATTATTTCATAAAAATAAAAATCAGAAAGGTATTGTTGAAATACAAATGCTCAATTTTTGGCTAGTCTCACAAGTAAATGACTTATTTTACCCATTAACATTAAGATAGATTTGCTTAAAAATAAAATACATAAATATAAAAATCCATGGATGCCAACATTGTCCCTTCTTTTTTCCACTCATTTCAAAATATGCCCTAAATATACACTAAGATTTAGGAAACACAATATTAATGGAGAAGCCAATGAATTAAGTACTGATCATGAAACAATATTTTCTTTTCTTTTGTGAATTTATAAAAAGCCTCATGTCAGATCTATAAATCTCATGTTAGAACCTGGAATATCTTAGAGCTCACTGGCACTCCTAAAGGGCATTCCTATGGTATAAACAATGTACTTCTTTCCCCATCATCTCTCAACACCTCAGTATGCACAGATTATCCATTGGGGTTCAAGATGTCCAATATCAACATAACTTAGCCATTGCTACTAGGATATATTAGACTCAAAACTGACTTTTGTAGAATTGGAATCCATCTGGATGCTCTATAGGGTCTGGAGAATTCGGGCAGAAATCTGCAAGCCTCCAATTAACTGTCTTTTCCTCAAAAAATCTTCCTGATCTTCCCTGTCACAAGTAGATGTTCAATGCTGTTATATGATCTTGTACATAGTTGTATTAACACTCAATTCACAGGACTATATTTTTTAAAACATTTTAATGTTTTATTTGTATCTGAGAGAGAGAGAGAGCATGAGCAGGGGATGGTCAGAGAGAGAGGGAGATACAGAATCCGAAACATGCTCCAGGCTCTGAGCTGGCTGTCAGCACAGAGCCTGATGTGGGGCTCAGACCCACAAACTGTGAGATCATGACCTGAGCTGAAGTCGAACATTCAACCTACTGAGCCACCCAGGCACCGCTCACAGGACTATATTCATAAAAATGTGTATGTGTTTCTCTTCATGGAAATGAACTCTTTGAAGGCAAGAACCATATAGTCTTTTTAAAAATATATCTTAGAAGATTTGGGGCACTTTGGTGGCTAAGTTGGTTAAGCCTCTGATTCTTGGTTTGGCTCAGGTCATGATTTCACAATTCATGAGTTTGAGCCCCACAAAAAGCTCTGTGCTGACAGTGCAGAACCTGCTTGGGATTCTCCCTCTCCTTCTCTTTGCTCCTCCCTAATTGTGCTCTCTCTCTCTTTTTCTCTCTCAGAATAAATAAACTTTAAAAAATTTTTAAAAATCTTAGATTTTAACATATTGCACAGCATAAACTAGATGATCAATAAATGTACATTAATTCAATCTGAGTTAGTTGTATTTTTTCCCAACCCTTGTCATGTGTACCTCTTTAATATTTGGATTTCTAGTTAAGAAAAATATTAATTAGCATTAATAAAGTGATTATAATATGCTAGGCTGAATGTGCTAAACTTTTCAAATACAGTATCTCATCTAATCTTTATACAATCCTTTCTTATCAGTGGTAAATTAAATTAGAATAAGCAATTTGGGAAAATCTTTTAGGTATACATGCTTTATTTCTTTTCTTTTCAGCTTTTTATTTAAATTCTAGTTAGTTAACATACAGTGCAATATTGGTTTCATGAGTGACGAGTAGTGATTCATCGCTTACTCATCGAAACAAGTGCCCTAATTAATACCCATTACCCATCTAGCCAATCTCCCACAACTTCCCTCCATCTACCTTGTTTGTTCTCTATCATTAAGAGTCTCTCGTAGTTTGTTTCCCTTTTTCCTCATTTCCCCGTACTTCCCATATGTTCATCTGTTTAGTTTCTTAAATTCCACATATGAGTGAAATCACATATTTGTCTTTCTCAGACTGATGTAATTTGCTTAGGATAATACACTCTAGCTACCTGCACATCTTTGCAAATGGCAAGATTTCATTCTTTTTGATAGCTGAGTAACATTCTTTGTATATATACCACATCATCTTTATCCATTCATCAGTTGATGGACATTTGGGCTCTTTCCTAGTTTGGCTACTGTTGATAATGCTGTCTATAAATATTGGAGTGCATGTACTCCTTTGAGTCTGTATTTTTTATCAAGTATTTGGTATTTTGGTAAATACCTAGTAGCACAATTGCTGGATCATGGGGTAGTTCTATTTTTAAGTTTTGAGGCACCTCCACATCATTTTCCAGAGTGGCTGCACCAGTTTGCATTTCCACCAAAAGGGGAAGAGGTTTCCCCTTTCTCTTCATCCTCACCAACATCTGTTGTTCCTTATGTTGTTAATTTTAGCCATTCTGACAGGTGTGAGGTGAAATATCATCGTGGTTTGATTTGTAGGTAAACATACTTTAAATTCTAATGAAATTATTGAAATTATTAATTTCAATATCTAATGAAATTAATGAAATTATTATGTGTATTACATACAACCTACTAATAAAAACATCATGCTAACCCTTAGTTCTATTCAAGTGTTAAAATAAATATTTGAAAATAATAGTCAATTTTTCTGTATTGTAGGTAAGTCAATATTTGTGTATGGTTATTTTGAAGATTCATTAAGGTGGGAAAAGTTGGAGATTAAGAGTAGTGAGGGGCGCCTGGGTGGCTCAGTGGGTTAAGTGTCCGACATCGGCTTAGGTCATGATCTCACCGTTAGTGGGTTCAAGCCCTGCATTGGGCTCTGTGCTGACACCTAGTTCAGAGCCTAGAGCCTGCTTAGGATTCTTTGTCTCCCTCTCTCTCTGATCCTCCCCTGCTCACGCTGCCTCTCTCTCTCACAGAAATAAATAAAACATTTTTAAAAATTAAAAAATAAAAAAGAGTAGTGAAATAAAATTATAGTTTTGTTCACTTGTTTTTTTCCATAATAAATACTAACTTTCTCTTTCAATCAATCAATGTATTTAAAATACTGAGCTATTACCCACTGTCATTTTATTGGAATAACTTGGAGTTCTATATCTATTACTGAGCATTTAAAATTTTAATCATATATATAATTTTATATTAATATTTAAAGTGCTATTTCGGGGCGCCTGGGTGGCTCAATTGGTTAAGTGTCCGACTTCGGTTCAGGTCATGATCTCGCCATTTGTGAGTTCGAGCCCCGCATCTGGCTCTGTGCTGACAGCTCAGAGCCTGGAGCCTGCTTCGGATTCTGTGTCTCCCTCTCTCTCTGCCCCTTCCCTGCTCGTGCTCTCTCACTGTCTGTCAATAATAAATAAATAAAGTGCTGTTTCAAAGTACTAAATACAGCAGACATCAAGCATTTACTCTAAAAATAGAAATTTTCTATTTGGCGATAACAAATTTAACCAGCAGAATTTTAACTCTTTTTAAGGTTATATTTGGTTTTAAACTTGGCAAAATATGTTTCCACTATTAGTTAGTATGTAGGTAGATACTAGTACCTTTAGTGCAATGACCAAGTTCATTATATCCTTATCTATAATTTATTACAGAAGATCTCATGTATTTAGAATGTTTTAAGATTATAGGTCCCAAAGTGTACCTTTATTTTATGTATGTATGTATGTATTTACTTATTTATTTTGAAAGAAGGAAAGATCAGGGGAGTGGCAGAGAGAGAGGGAGACACAGAATCTGAAGCAGGCTCCAGGCTCTGAGCTGTCAGCACAGAGTCCGGGGCAGGGCTTGGACCCACAGATGGCAAGATCATGACCTGAGTCGAAGCTGCTGGACGCTTAGCTGAATGAGCCACCCAGGCTACACCAATATGCACTTTTTTAATGATACTAAAAAGTAAATGAATGGTCAACTTAGTCTATTACCTTGGCCTACTTACATATATAATCAAAATTGATTTGTTTTATACTCCTGAAAATTTTAAAAAGTATTTCATTAATGAATGTGTCATTTGTCTACATCTTAGTTTTAGCAAAAAGCATTAATAAAATATGGACAAGAGAATTTGGTCTCCTAAATCCATCCTAAAGTTAGTAATTAATTCTTAATATTTCATATTGATTATATGCCAATGATCTAGATGTCACTCCATGAAAGCATAAGATTAGACATAGTTATTTCCTGGGAAATTAAAAATTTAAATGAAGCACACTTTAAACATGTAAAGCTCATAAAAAATTCCAAGTTTAGATAATTATCTTTATAAAGCAGTGATCTAAAAATGTAGTGAAAATATTTATTGTTAAGTCAGAAAAGTAAAACTGTTTCCAATAAGAATAATAAAAGAATGATAAAAAAATAAAAATATTAGTTATAACAGAAGTTTAAAAAGAGAAGATAAGGTTTTAATTTTTTCTATAAAAGATTTTTTTAATTGTATGTGTGGTTTTATTGGCTGACAATGCCTAGCTAACCTTTAAAATTATTTATATGATTAATGTCGTTCTTTCTCAAAGTCTTCATCCTTGTGCTTTAATTCAAATTTAATAATAGTTTTAAAGTATTAAATATAAGTTAGTTATTTTTATGCACTGTTATTATATTAATTTACCCAATGTATAGTTCACAATATCATAATGAATAGTAACCAGTAGTCAAATATGCAGTCTTCACCTAATATCTAGTGGTTGTGGTTAAACCACTATTGATCTAAAGAGAATCAACTATCATTCATGATAGATGAGTTAATGATGAGTTAACAATAGATGAGTAATTTTGTCTCTTGGAAAGATAATCAACATTAACACTTCTCAGCCTCTTGGCTAAGATCAAGTATGGAAAGATATTCAATGTTGGTAAAACATGGCAATTAAACACACAATCTGAATTTAAAACAAGAAGACACAAGAAACAACAATGTTTTGAACATTGGACAATACAAGAATGAGCAATAACTATTTAAAAAATTCAAGAAAGCAAAAAACTAAGTGTCTGCCTAAAAGGATGGGGGTGGTGAGGAAGGGATTGGAGCATAATCTGATGAAAAGGAGCAAAGAAAGTTTCAGGCATTTAATTACCTGATGGCTTTGAAAGCAGAATTTCAGGTCTATTTGAATATAAGAAGATGACAAGCAGAAAGTCTGTATAAAAAGTAGTCAGAACTCTCAATCAGCTACCCTTCTCGGTCTGGCTGGGTGAGTACCACTCTCTGTACACACACACACACACACAAAGGTGTGTAGTAAAGTGCTATACTTTATAATACAGTATAATGTTATATACTTTATTAGTATTGTATAAATTACTATATAAGTAATATACCCTATAATATACTTATATACTTATATATATAGTATAATATACTATATACTTATAATATACTTATATATAAATTATATAGCATAATTTATAATATAGTAAAGGTGCTATACTTTAATCAGTTCTCCTTTATTAGGGTCTTGTTGTAGCATGACATGTTATAAGGAGTCCCAGAGAAAGAACGTTAAGTTCTAATACTATCTATAATTCGGTGGACTTTGACAAAATCTTGAGCTTGCTTGCTTTCTTCCGTCGTTCATTCGTTCGTTCGTTCGTTCCTTCCTTCCTTCTTCTTGTTTTTTTTTTTTTAGTGAAGAATATATATTTTAGTCAATTTATTTAAACTAAAAACAAAATAGTTCACCTGTTTCTCCCACTCTCCAACCCTAATTCTGGCAACCACCAATCTGTTCTCTGTATCCATAACCTTGGGGTTTTTTTTTGTGTGTGCGTGGTTTTTTTATTGTTGTTTTTTGTTTCTAGATTCTACCTATAAGGGAAATAATTTGGTATTTGGCTTTCTGTCTGTCTTATTCCACTAGCATAATAATAAACTTGAGTTTTCTTATTTGTAAATTGGGGACATTCTATGCCATCGAACTCTAAGTGTTATTAGGAAAAGCCAAAAAGGTAAGATATATGAAATCAATTTGATAATTTCAATGTACTATACATTTATGAACTATTATTATGGCAACAACTTATCACATGGCACATGTGACTAGTGGCTTTATTTTCCTGGTATCACCCATTAACATATTTTTGCCCTACAAATACTACCATAAGTCTATCTGGCCTTTCATATATTTTGTTTTCCTTTTTTTCTAGTCTTTTTAAATGTTTATTAATTTTTGAGAGAGAAAGACAGAGACAGAGTCCAAGCAGGGTAGGGGCAGAGAGAGAGGGAGACACAGAATCTGAAGCAGGCTCCAGGCTCTGAGCTGTCAGCACAAAGCCCGACTTGGGGCCCAAACTTGTGAACTGGGAGATCATGACCTGAGCCAAAGTCTGCTGCTTAACCAACTGAGCTACCCAGGCACCCCTAATATCTTTTGTTTTCAATCTTAGTTTCTTCTCACAGGCAGTGGCTCACAAATTTGACTACCCATGACCAGTATCTGGAGAGTCCACTCAAATTCAGATTGCCTAGGAATACCCCATGGTATTCATATTCTACAACGTCTTTATCCATTTATCTATCAATGGTTCAATGCAACATTGTATGTCAATTATACTTCAAAAAAACAACAACAAAACTCAGATTACCCATACTCAGTGTTTCTGACTCTATACTTCTGAATAAAGTCTAAGAACAACTCTATATTCCATGCTGCATGTATCAATTTTATTTAAAAATCTGAATTTCACATATGATTCAGAGGTATCATGTTTATAAAGCACTCTAAAATTTTAAAACTGAAAGATATTTTGGGCATCATAACTAGAATTTCTTAAACTGGGTTTCAAAATGTGTATCAAAGTCTTGAATTCACAGAAAGCACATTAAAATTGTGTATGTAAGTACATTTGTGCATTTTCTCATAGAGAGCATGCAAAGCTTCATTGGATTCTTAAAGGAGTCTCTATATGACTCCAGAAGAGTAAGAACCACTGATAGTTCAACACCATCATATTCTTCCTAATGTCACTTTGATTCAGAGGAGTAGCTTGAGCACAATTACATGGCTATTCTTATAAAACTGGGACTGGAGCTCTGGTCTCTTAACTCTAATGCCTTTTGGTTTTAAGTATTCTTCAACTTAGGTCTCCTAACAAAAGGAACCAGAAACTAAAGGACAACTATGTAGGCAATATGTGACTAAAGTCCCAAAAGAAATTCTGGCTGTCAAAAGACTCAGGCAAATGTATATTACTCTGTATATTTTCACACACTGTGGCCAGGCAGAAATTAATGTCGTTCATGACTCCACAGAGAGAAGGAGGCTCTGTGTTTAGACCCCTCCCAAATTTTGTCCTATGCATCTCTTCCTTTGGCTGATTTTCTATATCTTTTCTTTGCAATAAATGCAATCATGAATAAAATAGCTTTCAGTGAGTTCTTTGAGTCTTTTCAGCAAATTATCAAAACTGAGGATGGTTTGGATAAATTGCATTTGATATCAGAAACCACATGTCACTCAGGCTCTATGGTTTGGCTATTTCTGGATCCGTGATAGTATTTTGCTCAGCTCTGTATCTATATCCTTGTTAAATTTATTTATTAGTAAATAAAAAGTGGGAAATAAGATACAGTATTTTAGTCTATCAATTAAAAAGTGGGTATTTCTCAAGTTATTGTGTCTTCTGTTATTAAAAATTTCCTTCCAGGGGCGCCTGGGTGGCTTAGTCGGTTAAGCATCCGACTTTCGCTTGGGTCATGTTCTCGCGGTTTGTGGTTCGAGCCCCGCGTCGGGCTGACTGCCAGCTCAGAGCCTGGAGCCTGTTTCAGAGTCTGTCACTCCTCTCTCTCTGACCCTCCCCTGCTCACGCTGTCTCTCTCTCTCTCTCTCCTAGAAATAAATAAAACATTAAAAAAAATTTTTTTTTTTAAATTTAAAAAAAAAAAATTTCCTTCCAGGGTTGCCTATGTGGCTAAGTCAGTTAAGCATCCAACTTCAGTTCAGGTCATGATCTCACAGCTCATCAGTTCAAGCCCAGTGTCGGGTTCTCTGCTGATAGCTCAGAGCCCGGAGCCTGTTTCGGAGTCTGTGTCTCCCTCTCTTTCTGCCCCTCCCCAGCTCATGCTCTGTCTTTCTCCTCTCCTTCAAAACTAAATAAACATTAAAAAAAATTTAATTTCCTTCCATATTACTTGTTTCTATAAATCTAGATAAGATATTATATGGGCTTCATGATTAACAATCAGGGGGAGGGGCTTTTTTTTTCTTTTTTGAAATTAATTAATTGGCTTGAAAGCTGCTTTCAATATGACACAAGAGAAAACCAAGGTGGGAAATGAATTCTACCACTCACCAAACCATGTATAATTGTGACTTTTTAAGAACATCAGCTTGCTTTCATATACAGAAGTAGGAGTAAAAAACTTTGAAAAAGATGTGATCTAATAGATAAATCATAATGATTCTACACTCTAATTACCATATCAATAACACATTTTAATTTAAGAATAAAAAAATCTGTTACTCTACAATGCTAAATAAATAATCAGCACCTCCAAAAACACTGTGATAAACTTAACAGTTGACCTTTCCAGGTTGGAATTCTTAATAGAATGTAGAATACTGTGTGTTTTTAGTTCAGACCAACAGCCTGCAGTATAAACTTTTATGAATAAGAACATTTGAAGTTCTTCTCACAAATGGAAAGAAAACTATGAGTGTTGACTCTGGCAGCCAATAGTATATGCTTAACCGCTGATATTTCAGTGAAGACATAGAGAGAATCACAACTGAACATGCTGTATAATCAAAATTAACCCGATGTTCTTCATAGCTCTCTACATTTAGAACTCTTCACCAAAAGGACCATTCTCTAGAGAATGAACAAAGTAATTGATGTCTATGGTTCAAGCTGCACAATAGCTCTCTTCACAAATGATACTCTATACTTCTTTAAAATAAGAAACTACAAGGAAAAAAAAACAACATAAATTTAATGTCTCAGAAGATTAAGTGAAAAAGGCAATCATTTGACTATGACCTGTTGCTAAGAGAAAGGATAATACCTTTTACTCTACCAAATGACTCAGGCAGGTAAGAGCACATTGTAAAATCTCATCACTGGGCTAATTGATGTATGCCACAAGAACCAATGCAGCACAGAACTGCAGAAATACTTAGAGTCATATATTGTTTAAGGCGAAGGTTCAACTAAAAACCAAGTTCATCTTAAGTTTTCAACAAAATATATCCTGTGAAGATCTAATAAACAAACAAAAGATGTCCTCAAATGGCTCTGAATGTTAAAAAATGGAAATGGTTGGAGACATTATCGTCAACTGGCTGAAGCAGGCGCCTGATTTACTCCAAGACTAGGTCAGATAAGGTGATGCTTCCTTTGAGGAGCAGTGTTACTATGCACCCTACTGCTGTCATTTAAACAATCTTCAGTCAGTGACTTTCCCTGGAGTATGCTACGAAGGGTTCAAAAGGGGATGCAGGCTTCGTGTGGTCCCCTCCCACAGATTCAGTTGTTTGTGTAAAATAATTGCCTTGCCAAAGACCTCCCTCCCAAAGATTCTAATTTCCATTTATAAACAGGTTATTCAATTTTTTCAAGAATAAAATATTCATAATATTAGGAAAAATATTTTTAATCAAAGCAGTACATAGTTCAAGTAAAAATAAGTGTTTAAAATTGTACCTACTACCATGCACTATAACCATTAATAAGCAATAATGATGTCTTATCTCAGTACTATAAAAATATTCCAAAGAGCAGAATATTGAAGAGTTATTAGAAAAATAATTATGGAGGCAAAAAAATGTTGAATGAATAAATTAATTCAAAATGTAATTTCCACATGCATAATTAATCTATGGTTGTATCATAAACAAGAATCAGCCATTACTTGAATAGTCATTTACTTCAGGTTAGATGAAAGCTAGAGGAAGCATAGGGAAAGGAGCACATGTCTATAGTTCATCATTATCAAAGAACGTTGATGCTGATAAAAAGAATTTGAACAGCTGTATCTAAATTACATGCTGTAATCATCCAAATAATTTAATCAAAAATATATATCATTTATAATATAGTTTTATTTAAGTGTATTTTAATTTTGCATCTGTGTATAATTCACTCTCATACCTTCAGGTCTTAACAGAAGAAATAACTTGCAAGGTAATATGAACAGATATAATAGAGAAGTTCATTTAACTATATCAGAACCAAATATGTAGGTACTACAAAAATATAGCTTTATGAAGAATGAAGCTGATTCCACCAAATTAACCCTTCACTTGACTAGTAAACTTTCATTTTCATTTCCCTTTGTAATGAAATATGATTCAACTAAACTAACATTTACTTGTTCTATTGGGACTCCAGAAAAAAGTAGAAATCTACAACTTTGTTCTCAATAAGTTCAGTGCAATTATGAAAACAAGAATATACTGAAGAACTATGGAGTAACTCCAGTTATGAAAATTAGAAGTATACAAAACAGAGTCACAATATTTAATAATGCTTTGGCATATCATGGACCTCAGGATATAGCAAACATTGTATTCCTAGAAAATAGCAAAGGATCTCACAAGTATAGTGAAATGTGTCAGGGAATACTGTCTCTTCATTCATTCATTTATTTTTTCATTTATTCCACATTTATTGTGTATCTATTTTGAGCCAGGTACTCTTCCAAGAACTAAATATACAGAGTGAATAAAAAACAAAAATAAAGTTTTACACTCATGGAAGTTACATTCCAGAAAAGATACAAGTTTTCTCTCTTTTCTTGTATCTAAGTTTTCAACATCTCCCTCTACCAACTCTTCTCTGAATTTGGAAAATAACTCAATCTTAACTCATCAGAGTACCATATACTTCTAGCAACATAAGTTTATTCAGCATTAAGCACATGACCCAAGTAAAAAGTAAGAATTTTTCTCTGGAATTGACATTTCTGCTCAATTTAGTTTAATTTTCTGTTAATTCAATTTGAGAAACTCTAAATGCTGACATACAAGTATACCATCAATTTAAATGGAAAAATTCATTATCCTAAGAAAATTTGAGGTAAAGATAAATCAACATAGCTTGTAGCTCAGAGAAAAGCATAGAAAGAATAAGTCATAAACTTTAAAAAAATGTAACATTTAAGTTGGTAAATGAGTGATTTCCTACTGAAGAAACAACAGAACTCTAATAATCAAAGAATTGTTACATAAGACTTATTCCTCAAGGTAAGTCGGAAGAAAGACATTGATGTGAATTTTTAGGAAATTATAAGAAAGAATAAAAGGAGAAGGACTGTAGATGAACTTCCATGGACCACGTTGTTCTCAGTAACTCTTGGGCAACTAAAAAGTGTTGCATGCTGTTTCATACGCCACTGTTTTTTTTTTTTTCAATTTGGAAATAAAATTAAAATTATATACTCCATAAGGACATAAACCTATCTTACATAAGCTGCTCAAAATTATTTCTTTTTCATGGCTGTCATTTGGGAAGTGAATGACTACAAACAAGACAGTCTCAGAGGCTATCAAATAATCTTTTTTTATTTTTTTAAGTTTATTTATTTGGAGAGAGAGAGAGAGAGTGGCCTGCATAGGAGGAAGGGGCAGAAGAGAGGGAGAGATAGAGAATCCCAAGCAGGCCCTATGCTGACAGACCAGCCCAATGCAGGGCTCAAACACATAACCCTGCGATCATGACCGAGCCACAAGCAAGAGTCGGATGTTTAATTGACTGAGCCACCTAGGCACCCCTCAAGTGATCTTTTTAAAATATCAAATTTCCAACAGTACTAATTAAGATGGAAATTTTAGGCCTTAGTTAAACCGTGCAATAGGCTAAAACCTTCACAGTCATGGTAATTCAAATTCATGTTAAGGTCTTCATATATATATTATGTTACATAACTTTTAAAAATCATTATTTTTAACACTATAGATATTTTTTTATCTTCAGTAAAAGTATCCCATATCATGTATCTTGTGTCTGCTCATGGGGAGTCAAAGTAGACATAAGAAAGGCATGTAAGTCACCATGCTCCCTTGCTAGAACCATTATGTATAGATATTTCTATATCTATAATAGAGATACATTGGGCATGTTTTTTGGTGAATGACTGAATGCTTGAAGATTAAAATTAGCATTTAGCCAGAGTCAATGTTTCAAAGAGAAAAATAATCATCACAGAATGAACTTAGAGAATACAAGAATAAATTTGAAATTAAATAAAGTAATTTAATTTTTATTAGAAATTTACTATTAAAACACAATAGTCAGATTTTAAAAATTTGACATCATTGTGTAATGACAGCCTGTGCCTTTGGTCACCATCGTGGACATTTGCCACACTAAATAGACACTCACTTCAGCTGAGGCCAATAAGGAGGCAAGACCTTGTTGGGCTGGTTCCACCAAACAGTGTGTGTGTTTGTACATGAGCTTTATAAAATGATGCCAACGTTAACAAGCCATTAAGTTCTTCTTCCTCTCTAACATTCACTGATTAATGTAAAGAATTATCTACTCAACTCTTTCATTCCTAGAATACAGATTTTGGTTAATAGTAATGAAGCAGTTTCAGGATGCAGTCACACAAACTAAAGTTTTACATAATAGCTTGAATAGACAGCTTTTTCAGTATTTTTAGACGCAGACTTAAAATTGATTTTTTAAACTTATAGTTACTAATATGAGTATTTTTTAGACACTTTCTTGTGAGAAAGTATCTGGGGAAGATTTTGTGTTCTCCTAATTCATCTTCAAGACATAAGGAATTTCCAAGTAGGATATTTGTTTTGAAAGCCCTATGGCTAAGACAGGATTAAATAATTAACAAATATAAGTCTTAAAAATTATTGTATTAGTAGGAACAGTGGATGTGTCAAGCAATTCTAGAAAAGTTAAAATTTTAAATGATAGTTCTAGAGAACATCAGTCAGCTGAAAATTCTTTTCACTCTGGTTGTTGTCATTGGTGAACAGGAATGGGCAACTGCTGCCACAGTTCTATCAGATGATCAACTCACAGTGGTAACTAGCAGAGCCAACTGGAGAAAATTAGTATTGCTAGTACAGATTCTCCATCTAGGAACTCAGAATTTTGAGTTGAGAGGCAGACAGACAGAGACTTTGTTGGGATGGGCCATGTTAAAACCCTGGTTCTATATGGAAGTCCCACCACCTCTGCTGCTAAGGTTTTTGGCTAGAGCTATCCTCATTTGAACCCTTCCTGAGAGTTGAGGCCTCTTGAGCCAGGGGTCATTCTTTTGAAATTTAGTCCTAAAACATTTAAGGTTTATTCAATTTTGTTTAGTTTCCAAGTTACAGCCCCTCCATTTTGTACAACTCTCCCCATACCACTTCCTCTTAATGGTATGCCCCTCCTAACTCCTCTTCAGGTGACTTTGGCAAGGGATGGCCTTTGGCTTGCCCAGGGATCATGTCCTGATCCCAGATTGAATTCCCAAGTGGCCTGAAGTGTAGCATCTACAAGTTTTAGCCTTGCTGTTCTTGAGGTGGATTACTTAGCCCAAGAAACATTATATTAATTTTTCTGGATAAGCCACAAAAGAATTCATGACAGAAACAAGCCTACAAAATAGGAAATATTCACAACCCAACAACTACATAAAATCTAAGTGTTAGGTTGTCATTCAAGAACTGTATAAGTCTGGTGCTCAATATCTCAAGGAAATTCCTCTTGCATTGCCAAATGCAATATTGTAAATATTCACTCTTTCAAAATTAACACATACATTAATATAATCCAATAAAAATGCCAACATATATTTCACTATTATTCCATTTTATGTTTTTTAAAACTTAAAATAAACCTAAAGTTAATTTAGAAAAATCAACATATAATATATCCAAAAATTTAATTTGAATGTGTGATGATGAAAAACTCTTGCAATAACATAGTAAAATATATTATAAAACTACAGTAATGAAAACAATATAACTTAAACGCTGGTACAGACAGATAAATCAATAGAGTAGAATAGATGGTAGAGAATAGGACCTTAGTACTATGGCAATTAAGTATATGATGAAGTCTGCCCATATAATTCAGAACATTTAGGGCTACAAGTAAAAGAAACACAATTCAAACTGATAGGTAAAAGGGGAAATTAATGGACTAAAAGAACCATACCATGGAAATGCAAACTTTATAGCTGGGTTAATGGAAATCAGGGATTCTTCTTTCTTTCTGTGAAAGTCCCTAGTGATCGTCACAGTGCCTGGCACAGAGAAGACAGGCAATTAATATTTGTTGACTGAATGCACAAATTAAGAAGCCTGAGATTCAATGTCAAGAATTTGGATGGATTATGCAGTGGTAGATGAGGTACAAATTTGATTCTCAGTCTCAATCATGAAACTAGAAGTAAAATTGTATCCAAGAATTTTAATGCCTCAGAGGAAACATAAAACTGGGACCAGAGAAGAGAAATTACTAGAAAAGCCCTAGGTCACAGAATTTGGGAGTCAGGGATGAGAGGGAGAATGAAGTCTAAAGATGCATAGGTTCAAAATGAGTTTACCTACTGGCAAGACCAATGTAAAATTTGGAGAGAAAATCACATCTATAAAAGCAAATAAAAAATACTTACAAAAATAACTTAAAAATCAAATGCATGCTACCCAGAGAGGAAATATGTTTTCATGTTCTTAATTAAACTTAATTAAGTTTTAAGTGCTACATTCCAGAGAACTTGCTAAGAAATCAACAGCAACCCAATCAGGTTGACAGTGCTATCATCCTCATTTTACATGTGAGGAGCTAAAATTCAGAGAGAGAAGCAAGTTGATCAAGATCATATAGTTAATGTGGTAGAGCTGAGATCCAAGCCCTAGCTCTCTGACTCCAGAGCCCACACAGATAAACTCTACACAGAACCTAACATGTATGAATATATTTGAAATGAGAAATAAATGCATTAGAAAAATAAATTTATTTTAATATTTATGTTACTTGTATATGAATTTGTGTGCATTTCATTCCACAACGCTAGGGTTTACACACTTTCATATTCTATTGCTACTTTAAGTCATATTTAGTCTGCTTTGTCCTTCTACCCACCTGGTTGGCAAGAAATTCAATTTCAGTCCTTTTGGGTTCTCCTCAATAGCTCCATGGATTCACGTAAAATTTCTAGGTGACAGAAAACCAGGAAAAGTGTCCAATCCATAACTCCAAGAATGTTACCATATTTACTATTGTTATTTTGGCTGCATTGTTGCTAGTGCAGAATTCTGAAAACTGTCATCTATCTGGTGAGCCCTGAGGCTTCAGACTGACAGAATTGGCTCTTCAACTCCTGCCCATTCATCTCAAGCTCAGCCTTGGAAACTTTTCCTGCTCTCTTAAGATTTTAGTATTCTCACATGTGAGATCAGTCTGCACGAAATGTCCAACTTCCCTACCAACAAAGCAAATGTCCCTTACATTTCTTTGAAATCTTAAACTGCTATATTGAAGTGTTTTCTTCATGTCTGTAGTTGAGCAGTACCCTTTATAGTCTTGACTTAGATTCAGGCTACTCTTCAAAATATTCAATTCTGTACTATTGCCCAGGCTACTCCAAAATGGTGGAAAAGGGGTTGTCCAGATATCAAAGTATTGGGACCACAAGGGGCCTATGGAAGCATACACACAGGTGGCTTAGTAGAAGACAAAGCAACATTGAGTCTTTAGTCACATATTATTAAATCCCATGTGTCCTAGCTGGCAGAGTACAAATTTGGGTCACTAAAATCATCTCTCATATCTGATTCTCTTCTGGAATGAACCACCACATCCCCTTCCTTCCTTCCTTTCTCCAGTGAACTTTTAAATTGAAAACAGTTCTAGGGAGTTCAGTTTCCACCAGGTGGAGCTCACAGTGGACAGTTTTCTCAGAGTAGCCTTTCCTTGTGTGTGTTCATGCTGGCCTTGAGCCACACTTCCTGGATCTATGCCTCATCTGCCCAAGGTGAAGTCTCCGTAGTGTCTGGCCTCAGAATCAATGTTGAAACCTTTAACCAGCCCTCTGGTTGATATTTAAAAAACTGATCTTGTTCTAAACTTGTTCTAAGCTTGTTCTAAACTACTCAGACATTCAGCCACAGCACTGAACACTTTCCAGAGTCAAATGGTCTCCAACTGTGAGGTTCTAATCCCATTTTATCATTGTTAGTTCTCTATGTTCTCAGATTAATTTTCATTCCTCTAGCAGTGAATTCTCTTCAAATATCTTCTCAATCAATCCAGATGTCTTATTCTCTTCAAAAACTCTTACTTTGGGACTATTTATAATTTTCTTCATTGGAAGAGTGGTGTTCCCTACTTCTAGTCAAAACATCAGCCTATATATAAATGGTATTCAAGTTTGGGGATATATAGAAATTCCAGCACAATATGACAGAGGTCTCCAATGTATTTCATTCTAGCTTCAGCAGATATACACTTTTCACTGTGATCCATTATACAAATTCATAGGTGTTTTTAGGTATATAAAAATACAATTAATAAAAATAAATAATGCAGACTCTTACTATATGTGATGAAACCAAATATTTCTATTTTATTCTATCATATTTTATTTAAGGTTCTAAAATATGCTTTTTGTGATTCTTCAATGTAATTTCATGATTCACTAACAGGTCTCAAAAGGCAATCTGAAAAACACTCCTGTAGGATCCTCTGGGCATTGGCTAATACGTGTTTCTCTCTCAAATGGAAACGGGTAAGTTATTTTGAAATTCATAGTATGAGACAGGGGACTTAAATTTTATCTTCTATACTCTTTATATCTCAGCAGTCTCTTGGGGATCACAAAGAAATTCATTGGAAAAGGCTTATTTTTCTCCCCTTACTGAACATTCTGCCAATTACTATATATCTGCTCACAGTTTTTTAAATTAGCTCCCTTCACACTTAATCTCATATCAGATTTGGTATTCACCAAATCCACAGATTTTATGAGAGTGCCTACCAGGCATTAATCTCCAGCATGGTAATAACCATTATCTTAAAATTGACCCTCTCCAATTCTTAGTATTATAATTAGTCTTCCTTATAAATATGTTACACAAAGCTTTTTAATAAAATCTCCAATTTATTCCATATATAAATGGTGTTAATTTTACCCCATAATATTCAAGTCTAAGAAATTTCATAGTGACTCATACTTTTGAATTAAATATTCTCCAAGGCTCTATATAACTTGCTGGCCATAAATTCAATGTCGTCAATATTGGGATTCTTTCCCACGAAGTGTAAAAATAATCTTTACTTTATATGATGTCTGAAAAACAGCCCATTATTTCCACCTTACCATTGCTCCCTTAGCTTCACATTGCTGGAACTAAGTTGTGATGCTGACTGTTCCTGAGGCAGTGGTACTCCTTGAATGGAACCAAACTCAGAGATTCATGTCACCCCAGTTCCCTCCACTGACCTCCATCTGGCATCACACATCAATCTCCAACTCATCTCCAATGTGGAATACTATCATATCATCTGGACAAGGGTTTCTGTAGCATGTAGAAATGTCAATGCCCCTTTTGTAAATCTCAGGTAATTTCATACTCTCAGACTAGCCATATCTTTCACTCCCACTGAAAACTCATTTTTATTGCCTACTTCACTGGAATAATTCAGCCTAAAAAAATATGTTGTGCATTTCCCTCTCAAATGTGTTACTGTGGAAACTTGGACCTTTAAAAACATAATGAAGATTTCTGACTTTTAGGGAATTGAGTGAATATGGAAAGGAAAGGTGATTTATTATTTTATTGTAAGTATCCACAACAGCAAAGAAACATAATATAACAGGTGAGTGTGTGCATGTGTATGTGTGTACACATGCATGAGTGACAGATAGAGAAAGGGAGACAGTGAGAAAGTACGTTCTTGTTACAAATTTATTCTAAGCACTTAAGTCTACCTTCTCTTAAATACTAGAGGAAGTTTAATAAGACAGCATAGATAGAAAAGGTACATAAACTCTTTACAAACACTTCCCCTTAATTCACTAAAACAAATATGATACTAGAGATTACTTATTACCTTAATTTCTAAATTTGAATGTCCCACTGAATAAATACAAGATTGAAAACAATAAAATAAAACATGTAAACTAATACCAGAAGAATTGTAAAATTATATTTTATCTTACCCCGGAAAAAGAAAGACTGCCTGTATTTTTTGAAGAAGCATAGCAAATGGGATTTAACCAACGCTGAATCTGTGAGACTTCAGAAGTGGACCTCATGTAGATCAATTAGGACAATCTCAGCCATAAAAGATAATCAGTCCTGTGTTCTTCGCATGGCCAGGAAAATCACATGTATCCTATGCAACAAAAAGAATTAATTTAAAAAAATGGGGATAAAAAAAAGATTTTCACCTCTTCTTGACCCAGAAGAAATACATAATAAAGAAGATACCAGATAACATCATATATAATAGAGAAGATATCAGATAATCAATGGCAGGGATTATTATTGTTTTCCTTCTCATGCACAGGACAGAAATATAGTTTAGTTTGATTGATTGCATTACTATTCTTATTACTTTGTGCATAATAGTGATGGGAATGAAATTTAATAATTACATAAAGTTTATCTCATTTTTTATTGCCTTCTTACTCATTTTTCAGCAAACCAAAAAATTTAAGACTTGTTTTGCTTGTCATTGCAATGATCTAACTGGCTCCATTTACATTTTTCAGTTGGTTTCTTTAATTTTCTGAGGTTAACTTTGCAGTGGTTTTTCAAGTTCCTGTTTCTACTTAAGAGTGCCTACCATTTTTAGTCAGTTCTAAAATTTTTAAAAGCATACTTGATTTACCACAGAAGACTAAAATTTCATATATGTGAGTGTGCATAGACACACACATGTAGCATGGACAAAAAACTAAGGAAAATAAAGGAGAAGAGAAGGAAAGACAAAACTTATCTTAGAGTTCAAATGTGAGTTCAGAGGCTCAATTGTTCATATTAGTGCCTTAGTTCACTTTGAGTTTGTATTAACTTTGCTAATAACTTTTGAGAAGTTATTTTGCAGTAATAACTTAGCCTAAAATCTTAGTGGCTTACAAAAACAAAGGTTTATTTCTAATTCTTATTTCTTGTCTTTCACAGTTCACTGTGCTTTGCTTTATATTGCCTTCATTGCAAACCCCAAGCTGAGTGAATAGCCCTATCTTGTTTTCATGGCAAAGAAGTAAGAATAATGTTGGAATCATGCAAATGTTCTTCCAGTTTCCAGCCAACAGTGTTACATATCACATTTATGCATCTTCCACTGGTCAGAGCTACGTGCATAATCAATGGCGCATGAAACATCAGTACAATCCTTTCTCAGGGATGGATGTTGGAGGTCACATGGCAATGGGCAATAATGCATTCACACACTCTCTCTCTTTAGATATGGGAGTAAACAATTAGAAAGAACAAAGCATCTACTATAGAGCCTGTGTCAATATATTCCTCTTCATAGATTCTATTAAAACTGTATTCTAGAGTGACTTAGAATGGGCCTACCTGGAATTGGTTTTATTCATTGTAAGCATATTGTTGGGGCCTCCTCATTCTGTCTGGTTACTTCTGGCTCAATAAAAGATAGTTAGAAAATGAAAGGAAGAAAAGATCAATATCCAAAGTTTTAGTTAGAGAACTTGTATTTAAAAACCAGACTGCTCCTGGTATACATTCGTCATAAATTGTCAGAACCTACTGAATAAAATCGTCAACGTTACCTGAATAGGTGGGTAACATATAGCAGGAGAATAATTCAATCAAATTGTTTTCCTCTCTTCCTATTAGCTTAAGAGGGTCTAATGGAAGTACTCCAAGGAACAGACATTAAACTAAGTGGGCCCCTGGACTTGAAAATCTCTGTAGAGAAAAAGAGGTGTTGTTGGGTATCCCTCAGATATGCCAGAGAATCACCAGTCATCATCAGTAACATCTATTGCTTGTCACCTGCATCAAACATTAGTTGGGGGAAAAGCAATTGTATTAGCACTGACTTCATTCCAGTCAAGCAGCTAACTGGAAATGAAAAGAAAACTCTTACCAATCTATGCTTGAGGAGTGTGGATGTTTCTTATCTTTTAGGGAACAATCAGGGTCAGTGTTCCCTTTTGCTTCTGTAAGGGTAAGACCTAAAGAGAAGAGAGAAGGATGACATTTCCCCTGACATATAAAGAGAAGCAGTAAGTGCATGAGGATCCGTGCTGCTGAGGCAGGCAGGATATAGACTTGAAAATTCTTCCACGTTTTCTCCTTTTCCTAAACTACTTCTCTGAATCATGCCTTCTCAGCCTTTATACTTCTTTTTTCTTAATTTTTTTTTTTTTGAGCGCGTGAGAGAGACAGAGAGTGTATGTGTATGTTGGGGGGTTGGGGAGTGGGGGAGATGCAGAGAGAGATAGAGGGGGACACAAAATCTGAAGGAGGCTACAGGCTTTGAGCGGTCAGCACAGACTCCAACACATGGGGCTCAAACTCAAGAGCCACAACATCATGACCCAAGCCGAAGTTGGATGCTCAAACCAGGTGCCCCAGGTTTTGTACTTCTTTTTCCCATGGGTTTACAAGGATGATGGTTGTAGTGGATACAATTAATTTTCTCTCCTTATTCTGTCAACATAAAAGCACAAAGAAAATAATATGCTATGTTAGTTTATAGTATTTAGGCTAGAAGTTTGTCAGAAAAAAAGACTAAAGTAATGGAGTATCAGATACACTATCTGCAACAAAGCTCAAAACCTATTACTTTCTTGTTTCTATAACATTTTCTATAACGATAGGTATTAGTTCTACCTTAATTAAAACGTTATGGGGGCATCTGGGTGCGTCAGTCAGTTGAGCATCTGACTTCAGATCTGGTCATGATCTCATGGTTTGAGAGTTAGAGCTCTGCATCAGGTTCAGTGCTGGCAGCTCAGAGCCTGGAGACTCCTTCAGATTCTGTGTCTCCTCTCTCTGTCCATCCCCTGCTTATACTCTGTCTCTCTCTCTCTCTCTCAAAAATAAAATAGACATTAAAATCATGTTTTAAACATCAAGCTCCTTTTCAACACCATAAATTTCTAGAGATCTATTTATATGGTATATCTTTAATATGGCTCAATTTTTAGATAAGTCTTAATTAACATCAAATAGACCATAAAAATAAATATTCATCAATTTTCTTCTGCTTTATATAAATAGCATTTCAATATCTTTAACTCTGTAAGCTTATTTTAAACAGTAAAATGGCACTTAATAATGTCATCATTTTGATTAAGTACTATATCATATCTTTTGATGAAAAATATAAAACTTTAAGACTATTGCTCAAAGGTCTTATATTATTTAATTTAATATTCATTCATTAAGATTGGATAACATCTAATTTCCCAGGGTTTCATTTTACTACAAAATAACCAAAAAATTGTTGCAGTGATTTACATATTTTATAGCTCCCTAAGTAGTAAGAAGGTTTACCCTGAGATCTATGGGTAATTCCAAAGAAGCTAATGCCAAGGGAGTAGAAGAAACATGGCTTTATATTTAGATACTGCTTTGAGATTTAGATACTGCTGCCTGCAAAAAGAATATGGAGGAGCAGAAGAGAAATGCAGCCATCTCTTTTTAATAGTGTTGTTTAAGAGCATGTTTACATAAAATATAAGATATTTAATGAGCTATAAAGTATTCTAATAAGTCAAATGTTAATTATCCTTACAAAAATTGTAATAGATTTGTTTGTTTCACTTTGTTTGTTTGTTTGTTTCACTTACATTCTACTTTTCTTCTAAACCACTATTTGTCAATGTTTCCTCAAAAAATTAAACTTTGTCCTCATAATAGTAACATCATGGACACCACAGCATTGATGTTACTAGATTCTCAACTTCTGAACAGGCTTTTGTAGATAAAAAGGAAGAGTTACCAGGACTTCCGTTTTTTTTTTTTTTTTGTTTTTTTTTTTGCTTTGTTTTGGTTTGGGTTTTTTTTTTTGCCAGAAACAAAACAAAACAAACCCAAAACTATACCTAGGCATATATTTTTCTTTTTTTTTTTTCTATTTTTTAAAGTGTTTTATTTATTTCTGAGAGAGAGAGAGAGAGAGAGACAGCATGAGCAGGGGAGGGTCAGAGAGAGAGGGAAATACAAAATCTGAAGCAGGCTCCAGGCTCTGAGCTGTCAGCACAGAGCCCGACCCGGGGCTCAAACCCACAAAGCATGAGATCATGACCTGAGCTGAAGTCAGACACTTAACCAACTGAGCCACCCAGGCGCCCCTCTAGGCATATATTTTTCACACTATGGAAAATTGAAGATTTTACATCCAACTTCTGAGAAGACTGAATATCTCCCACTGCAAAATTCATATGTTGAAATCCTAACCCCTGATGTGACAGGATTTGGAGGGGGGGAGGGTCTTTGAGAGGTGATTAGATCATGAGTGTCGAGCACTAATAAATAGGATTAGTGCCCTTATAAAAGAGACCCTATAGAATTCTGTCACCCTTTCCACCATGTCAGGAACAGTAAAAAGGTGGCTGTCCAGGAACCAGGAGGTGGGCCATCATCACCAGACACCAAACTGTATGTACCTTCATCTTGGACTTCCCAGCCTCCAGAACTGTGAGAACAAATGACTATTGTTTATAAGCCACCCAGTTTATGATATTTTGTTATGGCTGTCTGAATGGATCTAAACATCACACAAGCAAGAATACAGTGGAGTAAAATATTTAAAGTATTGACAGAGAGAAAACAAACAAAGTGAAATTATTCTTCAAAAGTGAAGGAAAACTAAAGGCTGTCAGACAAACACAAATTGAAGGAATTTGTTGCTACTAGATCTGCCTTGCAAGAAATATATAGAGATAGTCTTTAGAGAGAGGGAAAGTGATATATGTCAAAAACTCAGATCTATATACAAAAAGTAAAAGCATTAACAAACACATAAGTAAGGGAGGAAAATTATAACTTATTATAGTTTTAATTTGTTTTCCTTTGATTACTATTAAAGGTAAATATTTCTTTTTCCAAATTAAGAAAATAAAGTCACTAGTAGGTTTTTTTACCTTTTTGAATTAATATTCTTATAGCTAAAATGTATACATTTCAGCAAATGATGTTGCAACAATTAGACAACCATAGCCAATATAAACACATAAGCCTTGTAAAACCTTACACTTATAGAAAAATTAACTCAAAATGTATCATAAATTTCATTAAAAGACATAAGATTATAATTTTTTAGAAGAAAATAGAGGAAGAAACACTAGGCAAAGCATTCCTAGCTTTGCCTAGAAAAAAGCACAATCACTAAAAAAATTAATTTTTTCCTACAAAAGACTCTGCCAAGTGTGTGAAAAACAATTTCCAAATTGGGTGAAATATTTGCAAACTATATGTAAAAAGACTAACAAAGCCTAAAGGATTTCATTGGAAAATAGGCAAAAGACGTTAATAGACCAAAGAAAACATACAGATGGCAAAAAGCATATCCAAATCATTGGGGATTAAGGAAATACAGATTAAACTACTATAGAATATCACTATATACCTTTTAAAATGGTTACAATTACAAAATAGTAATAATATCAAATGCAGATAAGGACAAGGAAACTAGATACCTCATACATTGCTGATGGGGACATAAAATGGTACAGCCACTCTGAAAAATCATGTGGTAGTTTCTGGTAACACTGTATACACTTATCATATGATCCAACAATTTCACTTCTGCACCTTTATCTTAGAGAAATGAAAACTTAATTTCACATAAAAGCTAGCACATAAATCTTTATAGCAGTTTAATTGTTAATAATCAAAAACTGAAAAAAATCATTCAATGGAAAAATGGTTAAAAATTGTAGTACATTCATATAGTGGCATACTATTCAGAAACACAAAGAAACAAACTAGTTATACATGCAACAATGTGAATATATCTCAAGGGCACTAAAAAAATAAACAGCCAATATCAAAAGGTTATATATTATATTATTCCATTTATACAACATTTTTTCAGATGGCAAAATGGAATATCTTGAAAATGATGAACTTTTAGAGAAAACAGATTAATGATTGCCATCACTATCTTCTGACAATCACTAATCTGTTGTTGCATGTATAAGTAGTTTCTTTGTATTTATGAATAGTATGCCACTGTACGGATGTATTACAGTTAGGTAGCAGTATGCAGGCAATGGAGAAGCTGAGTATAAGGTACATGGGACTCTCTTTTTTATTTTTGCAACTTCCTATGATTCTATAATTATTTCAAATTAAAAGCTTTAAAAATGTAAAATTTAACAAATTAAAATTTTGCAAACATTTATACATTGATGTAAATGTGTTTAATTAAATTCCTACATTCATTTATATCTCATTTAATATATCAGATTATTTAAAATATTTAAGCCCTATAAGAATTAGAACTTTCAGTGTCTGCTTAGTATGTAGTAAGGGGAAAAAGAGCATTATGCCTCACAGTCATGAAATCAACCCCTGGTCATGGGTGGAGCCTGCTTAAGATTCTTTCTTCCTCTCCCTCTGCCCCCTCCCTGCTTGTGCTCTCTCATTCTCTCCAAAAACAAAAGAAAACAAAACAAAACACCAACTAAAGGCCAAAGATAAGATGTGTGCCCATTTCCAGGTGCAAATAATATTTATCTCAGCCTCTACTTGTCTACAGATTATGTCTGTGTGTGATGAACAAACACACACACTAAATGGACTAATTCCCTTTTCTAGGTACCTAGGATAAGGCAAGTTTAATTCAAGGGAAGCATGCTAGTAAATTATGAAACAAGCTATTTATGAAATACTGAATACATTCCAGAAGTCACTCTATAACAGAACAGGTAGGAAGAGATACACCAGTCAGAACATATATAGAATCATAGGATGTAGTAGAAATGAGAATCAATAGATAATTAGATCCAGGGGCATCTGGGTGGCTCAGTCAGTTCAGTCTCTGACTTTGGCTCAGGTCATGATCTTACGGTTTGCAAGTTCAAGCCCCGTAATGGGCTCTGTGCCGACAGCTCAAAGCCTGGAGCCTACTTCAGATTCTGTGTCTCCCTCCCTCTCTCTCTGTCCCTTCTCCACTCATGCTCTGTTTCTCTCTCAAAAATAGATAAACATAAAAAAACTATTAAAAATATATAATTAGATCCAATATTATCGAAGGCCTTATATACCAAATAGAAGAGTTTGAATTTGATACAGAACTGGGTTTTCCTCAAACTGTTCTGCCTAACTGTCCCTATTAGCAGAGAGGAACATATGTGCCTCAGGATTCTGTAAGTTTGTTAAAGTTACATGCTACTTGCTAAAATTACTTTAAAGTCTCATATGTTATCTTTAAAATTCAGGAGAAATTTGTAAGCTAATAATGAATATAAAATATATGTTTTGCTTATCAAAGTATTAAACTGCTGCCCAAATATTCATGTAGTATTAACAGTGTATAAAAGCATGTTATGCTTATCCCAGGACACTACAGCATGTCATAATGCATACCCTAAAGTATACACACCACTGTTTCAAAAACCTTGCATAGGCAAAAGGTAGCTTTTACTACATTCTTAAACAGAGTTTAAAGTGCACTTTAAAAAAGATTTACCTGAAAATTAATACCTCAGACTTCAGTTTTGGCAAAGTACTGTCATATTTGACCCTTACATTAACCTATGACAGTATGGCAAAGAGAGTATATTCATGTCCATTTATAAATAGATGAGGAAATTGAGACATAGAGAATTTAAATTGTACACTTAGTTAGCAGCAGAGCCAAGAAAACACACTTTGTGACTCTGAATCCAATGCCAATTCTATAATTCCTGATCGTCCTAGAACAAAATATAGTAGAAAATCAATTTTTCTTGGATCACATTCAAGAGAATTTAGTTGTACCAGTACTATAAGGTAGATTTTCCCCTTATAAGTCCAACCTAACATATACTCTGAGGACAGTATTATGTGAGTTCTCCTGCATAGTAAGTTTTCATTTGCTCGGTGCTATCTCCTACTGACACAGATGTCTTTTTCTAAGTGAAGAATGTTACTAATTGTACTTAAAAGAATAAAACTGACTTGCTCAAATTTATTTGTCAAAAGGAGGCATGCAGGAAGGAAGGAAGGAAAGGAAGGAGGGAGGAGGAAAGAAAGAAAAAGAAAACTATTCCCTTTTCCCAAACCTCATTGAAAGTAGTTACTACGTCTGGGTGTTCTCACCGCTATTTTCTTAATTTTTAAAAACTTTAGTGGGGAATTACTCTGACGAACCCACCAGAAACAAGTAAGGATTCAGTTACATTCCTGCTCTGAGGTTGGCTGTTTGTAAGATAACTAACCTACTCTAGTTGCACTCGCTGAATACTATCCGCTTTGCTACCAACTCTGGCTCTTTCAGAGGGTCCTCCTGCCTGGAGCCATTAAGAAGGCTTTTTTACTTTAAGAAGGCATTTTTATTATTTTTTTTTAAACATACTTACCCTTTTGACTAGAGCCAAAAGCTTTGAAGTTAGTTGTTGATAGCAAACCTGTACCTGATGGGCAACCTGGACATTCTACTGAATTTTCCACTTGGACTACCTCAAAAGCATTATCATACTAGTCTCTGGTTCCCGTTAAGGCAGACTTCCTGGAATATTCTGAGTTGGATTTTCTTGGCCTACTGGGCACAGAAAATTGTGCCAAATTAGACCTGGATTCCTGGACTCCTGATTTACGAAAAGTACAGCATGGCATATTTGATATCCATGACCTTCTTTCATATCCACTGATAGCAAAAGTTTCTTGCTTTCCTCTAATCTCATTAGCAAAATATCCTTTGAAAAAACAGAAAAGGAGATGATAATAAGAGAATGAGATAAGTAGCTAAGTTTGAAAGCAGCTTCTAAAAGAAATAAAGAGGGTTTGGGGCCTAGGAAAAAAAGCTTTTTTCAGGAATTATATTTTTGTTTTTGTTTTTATTTTTATTGACAACTAGGTGGACCAAAATTAAGAACCTAAGAATTTAATCACTATTCTCATAGAGATTATAACTGCCAATTTATTTTTTAAATATTTCTAGCATATGTGATTACTCTGATAAAAAAAATCTAATTACATTTAATTTTAGTTTCTATGTTCAAGGATAACATTCACTACTTCTGTAAATAAAATTGATTGTAAGAAAACTAGTTATAATATGTGTTAATGGTGCCTTAGAAACTTCTGAAAAGAAAGAAATGTCAGGCTAAATTGTGATTAAAAGAAGTAGTAGTTTCCAGGGTGCCTGGGTGGCTCAGTCAGTTAAGCTTCCGACTTCAGCTCATATCATGATCCCATGGTCCATGGGTTCAAGCTTTGCATTGGGCTCTGTGCTCAGAGCCTGGAGCCTCCTTCGGATTCTGTGTCTCCTTCTCTATATGCCCCTCCCCCACACACTCTCCCTCTCAAAAATAAATAAACATTAATAAAAAGACTAGTAGTTTCCAAACTTTGCTCAATATTGGAATCACCTGAGAATCTTTAAAAAGTACTGATAATTGACTTCCACCTTCACATTCTTATTTAATTCCTATGAAGTACAACCTGAGCATCAAGATTATTAAAAGTTCTCCAGTTCAACAGCTAATCTAGTGGAACCAAAAGTACCCCACTGGTACTGAAGTCTGAAGTCCTGAGTTCAAATCCAGTCTCTTGCTTATTGACACTATAGAATCATTCAACTCAGATGACCTCTGCAAGCCTTTTTTTCTCATCTGTAAAAGCAGGATATTGATAATTCATTTTCTATCTTTATTATAGGGATCTTGTGGAGATTAAATAAGAAACTATACAGGAAGTCACTTTATAAATCATTAAGTTAAAGATGAACTGATACATAAACATGAATTATTTATAGTATATTATATATAAATAAACACATATACAAAGAAATTTATTATAAGGAACTGGCTTACAAGATTATGGAGGCCAGCAAATCTAATATCGACAGGGTAGGCTGGAAGGCCAGAGACCCAAGGGAACCAAGAGAACCAATGTTCCAGTTCAAGTCGGAAGGCCATCTCCACAGAATTATTTTTTGCTCCTGATAGGGGAGTCGGGTGGGGAGGAATTCGGTGTTTTTGTTCTATTCAGGACTTCAAATGACTGGATGAGATCCACTCACATTATTAAAGACAATCTGCTTTATTCAAAATCTACCAATTTAAATGTTAATCTCATTCAATGATACCCTCACAAAAAGAGCCAGTATAAAGTGTGACCAAATATCTGGGCACTCCCTAGCCCAGCCAAACTGACACACGTAATTATTCAACACAGTATTATTATTACTATTTTTAACAGGTAACTGGGAAAAAAAAAACAACAACATTGAAGCAACAGACCAATTAAAAATGCAGGTTTATAACTACTGAGTTGTATTCTTGGCCCTCATCTTCACCTCAACTTTGTCCCAAATATATTGACAAATATGTTGTGAGTTGAAGGACAACAAACAGAACTTCTCTCTAATCACCAGAAGAAAGTCATTTTAAGAGAAAGGTTTTCAACTATAAGTGATTTCCCCTTTAACCCCAGAGTTACACCTAGGGAAAAAAATATCTCAGATTCCAGTGGCACCTAAGACTGGCCATATGAGTAGGTGGTATGATCTGAGAAATACCAAGAGGCCCCACCTGCCAAATATATCTTCCCTTAGGGACATTCTTGGAATTCTCATCATTAAAGACAAAAGAGAAAGACCCTTTTAAAATGCATAGAAATTCTAGGATATCATGGATTCATTTACCAGGTTGACTAGAATGTGAATAAAAATAGCTTTTTAAAATGGAAAAAGTGCCTACTCTCTCATCTTTGCTCTGACAAAACTGTTTTTCTTTATCAGATAAAAATCAGTGTGGCTAAATTAGTCTACTTCTTTACCTGAACTCAAATTAAACATATGCTTTACTGGCTATTATGGCTTTATTACCTGATTCCTTGCTACCTTGTCCATATATTTCTAGGTAGCCACATTTCGTTCTCCACAAACAGACCTCTTAGTAAACACTGGTGGAGTTTGGGGGCTCCTTATCTTTATCATTTAGAGAAAGCATAAAGTGCAGATTTTTAACCTTAAAGAATCTACACAAATTACAAATAGAGAGCCATCAAATCAGTTGTAATATAATAATATTTTCAATTAAAACTCTAACATGAAAAAGAGGTTTTTGATTTTTTTTTAATGTTTACTTTTATTTTTGAGAAAGAGAGAGAGAGCTCATAAGCAGAGGAAGAGGCACAGAGAAAGAGGGAAACAGAAATCCAAGCGGGCTCCAGGCACTAAGCTGTCAGCACAAAGCCTGACACAGGGCTTGAACGCACTAACTGATACATGATCTGTGCCAAAATAGGACGCTCAAATAACTGAATGACCCAGGTGCCCCAGGAAAATTATTTTCTGTGCTTATGAATACATATTTTATATTCTATCCAATCCTGGTAATCAAGAGTATGGTCCCCTTCCATCTTTAGCTCTTGAACCTAATCCTAAGAATTAGTCTTCATGGGGTGCCTGGGTGGCTCAGTCGGTCGAGCGTCCGACTTCGGCTCAGGTTAGAATCTCATGATTCGTTGGTTCGAGCCCCACATCGGGCTCTGTACTGACAGCTAGCTCAGAGTCTGGAGCCTGCTTCAGATTATGTATCTCCCTCTTTGATTCTCCCCTGCTCATACTGTCTCTCTCTCTCTCCCTCTCAGAAATAAATAAACAACGTTAAAAAAAAAAAACAACAACAACAAGAATTAGTCTTTGAAACTCCCTGGGTAAAATCACCTGAGTCTAATTCTAAAAATAAGGATATTTTGTCTCCACCCACAGATATATGTCTCTTCTCAGAGACTGCTTCCTATACTTTTTGACCTCCTCAAAAACTACAATTCTTCCCTAACTTCACTGTGACCTTGGCTAATGCTGTTGTGCATTTCTTACTTCTTTCCACAATTCACAGCCTACCATCATCACCTCCAAAGCTGATCCAAGAATCTGTACATCTGTGTGTGACAGATTTCTGCATCATGGGCATTCTAACATTATTAAATACATGAAACACATGATGGGTTGTTTTTGTTTTGTTTTCTAGGAGGTATTATAGATCAATGTTCTCTCCAGTTGTTCAACATGAAGACCAAATTGCTGTTCCATGTGACCTTTATGATGAGGCAGATTAAGTGATGCACAAAATGTCTCTGGTTGATTGGAGCCTATAGCAATTCATATTAAGAAAATCATAGCTCAGTCTCACAGATTATGAAACAATTTTCTTCTTTAGAAAATAACTATTCTCTCTTTCAGAAATAGTTTTTGGTTTATTTTTAGGACATAGGCAAGACTGAACAACTGATCATGAGACAAGTAACCTTGTGATTTTAGCTGCCCATCAAAATTGGGTAACTTATGAGGTACCAACACATAAAGTTTGTCATGCCTAAATGCTCTTTTACATTAAGTAGACATTGGGTATATATAGATCAGGCTAAAAGGTCATATGTTTTCACAAAAATACATGGATTTTGCCATTCTTCTGACTGCTGCTATATTGAGAGGTAAAAGTACTGATGGTTGGACAACTCTGTAAATATACTAAAAACCATTGACTTGTACACGTAAAATAGATGGATTTTGCACCAAAATAAATAAATAAAATAAATAAATAAGTAAAAATTTTTTAAAAACCTTAATGTATGTGAAAAAAAAAATATAGAGAATCTAGGGATCCCAGAATGAAAAACAGAATGTTACAAAAGAATCCAAATATATACAAATGTATGTGGCAATCAAATTGAAGGAGGAAAGAGAAAAAGCATTGATCTAAGATTTTAGAAAGGGTGAAAACTTAAAGGAAAAAGGATTGTACATAAGCATTGTGTTCTACATAATATAGTTGTTCCTGATAAGGGTACAGATTAACAATTCCGAAACCACAACACAGGTATACGGCCATTGAATAAATAAGCAAATAAATGGCAAATAATGGGAGCCAAGTTTCTTACTATTGAAGTGGTGGATTATAAATATTCAAGGGGAGGAAACTACAGTGACCCATACAATAATGGATTAAAATTGGAGACATCAATATGAACTCAGGTTTTGCTTAATATGCATAGAGTTATATATAGATTTATAGACATGTGAATGTACATAGTCCTCACTCTGACAGTTGAGAGTGTCTAAAAGCATTGACACCCAATAACAACTCCTCTTACTGCCTAGACCCAGGGTTCGAATACCATTCTCTAATTAAAAAACAAAAAAACACAAAAAAACAAAAAAAAACCCACCTGAGATCCTTAAAGAAATGGCTAATTCTAGGTCTGGGACAGGAAATACACACACACACACACACACACACACAGACACGATGATATTGAAGGATCTTGTAGTGACACTATATTGTAGTATAGAAAGTATTTAAAACATAAAACCTCACAATGACAAGTGGTATGACAAAGAGATATAGGAGCTAACTAAAGAGCTCCCAAAGGCCAAATCCTTAAAAAATTTGGGCATTATTAAAAGTAAATACTATTAGATTACAATCCAAAGTAAAAATAGAATGCATGAGCCCATGTTAATATAAATAAATAATTAAAGAAATTAAAAAAGGGAGAGAAACAATCTCCCATAGAAAATTCTGTATATATTAATATGTAGTTTTATATATAGTGATTATATATTACATATAAATATTAAAAAATATATATAACATGTTTTATACTATATTATTGCATATTTAAAAAAACAACTCCACAGTGTTTATATATATATATATGTCTGAATAAAGTATAAAATTTGGTTAATAATAATGCATTATTATTGATTAATTATGATAAATGTATACTAATATAAAATCTGAACAATAGGGAAAATGGGTTCAGGGTTGTGTGGGGATGCTCTGTACTATCTTTGTAATAATTCTGTAAATCTAAAACTGTTCTAAAATAAAAGCTTCTTGGACACCTGGCTGGCTCAGTTGGTAAAGCATGAGACTTTTGATCCCAAGATTGTAAGTTTGAGCCCCACATTTGGTGTAAATATTATTTAAAAGTAAAATCTTTAAAAAACATATTAAATACGTATTTATAAGATTACATTTTAAAATAGTATTTTAAGGGGGTTAACTTATATGTAAGCATGTTGTGGTTGACATTTATTGTCAGTTTAGCCCATCTATCATCGTTTCCTAGAATAAGAAAAAAGAATCTTTATAATATTTTAAATAAAAACAAACTATCTCCACAATAGCACTATGATATAAGTAGCATTATTACACCTCTTTTATAGAGACTAACATAGATAGTAAGTGTTATATTTGAGTAAGACCCAAATCCAGGTACCTCTGACTCCAAATTGTGTATTTTAAACTATTCTATCACAATCTCTTCCCCAAACCATGCACATGTGGTTAACAAAAAGAAAAAGGAAAGAAAGGAAGAAGGAAAAAAGAAAAGAAAAAGAAAAAAGAAAAAAACTATCAAAGACATGTATTCAAAGACAGTAATTTCTTATTTGATGAATATGCACATAATATTTTATGTGCCAAAAACTGATAGTATCTATTATGTTAATTGTGCCACATTTAAGCATAATATTTATGAAGTTCAATAGCCTTTACTTACTCTTTTCAAGATTAAGAAATAAGTATGTACTTCTTTTTTACAAAGAAACAATTTGTTTATTATATTTGAATCACTTTAATAACTTTATGAAACTGTTCATTGTTTTTTGGTATACATTTTATAATGCATAGATTGGTAGAAATAATTTTTTAATTAAACATATTTTTAAAAATATGTATTATATAAAAGCTCAAGAGAATAATTTGTAAGTATTATTTTATTGATTTAACTTTATAAAGAGCTATTTAGCTTGTAGCTAATATTTGGAGTAGATATGGCTAGATATTTAAGATTTTTTTCCCCTGAACTGTATAGAATACAGTGCACCTTGTATTTTATGTTTTCTAAATTTCTGGACTTATTTAAATAAAAATGCTACCAGCCAAGTAAAACATTAGTTTAGTAAAGTTGAGTTCCAGGAAATGAACGAGAACCAGTTCCACAAATGAAAGGGGCCTGGTAAGATTCTCAGCCTCATTTTTGTCTTTATACAACTACTAATTAGGGGCAGAGGCTATAAAACAAAACCTAAAACTGTCCAATAGAGAAATTTAATTAAGATTTCAACTTTATTCTTCTAAGAATAAATATGCTCAAAATATCTTATTTGGTTCTTAACAAGCATGAAAAAGCTGACTGACCCATTAACCCAGACTGACCCACTTTACAAGCACAGTTGCAAATTTCAAATCTCCCCTGCTCACTTTATTATCTATGTTAACATAAATGTTAAAATAAAATAAAATGTAATCTCTCTTTTTAGATTATAATCCACATGAAGGCACAAATCTCTTAAACTTGCTGGAACTCAAAATCTGCACTAATATCATAACCAAACTACAATCAAAATCCCTTCCTGAACCATGGTCATTCTCTAAATGGCCCCAGTTGTGTTGAAAATAACCTAATCAAATAACTGGGGACAAACTATACCCTCTTTCTTTCAAAAAACAATTTGGCACAAGGCTAAATAGGGTTTCCATGTGCTGTCATTCACAGAGAGAGCCTAAGAGAATTTCTCTTCAAGTTATCAACAGTTCTAATCTCTATATATTTCTTTAGAGTCACTGCCATGTCCCTAAAATATAAGAAAAAATAATCAGTAAATGGATCAGTTGTAAATTATTAACTATCAGGACAAATGTGATAGTAGAAAAATTCAGTACAAATAGCAAGCACTGATGATCCACAGGGTCTCATTTAAAAAACATTTAAAAATTTTTAAGAAAAATCTTGTTTCTCAAGTCTAAACTATAAGTTCCTAGAAGACAGGTATACTTTCTCTTCTTTTCCTTTCTATTATCCAAGTCAACTTCATGGAATAAGGTTGTTGTCAGCCTGTTTCTTACCATTTACTCTGAAATACTGGCACAAGCACAAAGCCATCACGCCATTCATCCTTTAAACCTCAAAAAGTATAACAAATTCCCTGCTTGATATCTCCTGTTGAATGTCTAATAGGCATTTTGAATCAAAAATGCCCCAAATGGAAACCTTGTTTGCCAACTTCATTAGTTTTTTGTTGCTATGTAACAAGTCACAATAAACTTACTTAAAACAACACCTATTTGGGGCTCCTGAGTGGCTCAGTTGGTTGAGCATCTGACTCTTGATTCTGGCTCAAGTCATGATCCCAGGGTTGTGAGATTGAGCCCAGTATAGGCCTTTGTGCTAAAGATGGAGCCTGCTTGGAATTCAGCCTCTCTGTCTGTCTCTCTGTCTCTCTGCCCCTCTCCCCCACCTGCACGACTCTCTATCTAAAATAAATAAAAATTAACAACAACAACAACAACAACACCCATTTACCATTTCACAGTTTCTATAGGCTAGAAGCTTAAACTTCTGAGGAATAGCTCAGTTCAGGATCATGTAGGGCCAAAATCAGGTGTTGGCTGGAGCTATGGTTTCACCTAAAACTTGGGGTACTCATCCAAAATCATTTATATTGTTGACAGAATTCAGTTTTTTGTGGATGTATTATTACTGAGGTCTCTATTTTCTTTGTGACTATCATCCAGAAGCAACTATCAGCTAGTTGTTCAGCCTAAAGTCTCCCTCAGGTCTTTGATATGACATCTTTTCCTCCTCAGTATCTCAGTTTGCTACGTCTTGAGGTCAGCAGAAGAGCATCTCTCTGACACTTTCCTTTCCTTTAAAGGCCTCACCTGGTTAGGTTAGGCCCACATACAATAAAATCCTTTTTATTAATAGAAAGTGAACTGATTTGTAACTTAGTCATGGGGATGATATTCTATCATATTTTTGGTCCCTGCACACTTTCAAGCAAAAAAGTTTACACAAGACATGTATACAAGAAAGCAGAAATCTTGGGAGTCATCTTAGTATTCTGCTCACCATACCAACTTACACTCAAACTTCCATTATGCAAATCTTCCCATTCAAGCCTAAATGGAATTGTTCAAGCCTAAAGCATAAGAGACTTATTTATTCCTTTTTTCCTTAACAACCTACAATCAAGCTATCATGAAATTCGGTGAGCTCTACCTCCAAAGCATACCCTGTTTGTCTCCTTCTCTCCATTAATTTTCTCTATAATCTTTTCTCAATGCAAAGTGGAATGGCTTTTAAACTTTATTTTTAATTTTTTTAAAATTTTATTTAAAAATAATTTTTAACTTTAAATATTTTTAAACTTTATTTTTAAATTTGTTTTCTTAAATAGTTTATTGTCAAGTTGGTTTCCATATAATACAGTGCTCATCCCAACAAGTGCCCTCCTCCATGCCCATCACTCCCCTTCCCTTCTCTCCCACCCCTATCAGCCCTCAGTTTGTTCTCAGCATTCAAGAGTCTCTCATGGTTTGCCTCTCTCCCTCTCCCCCACTATTTCCCCTATTCTTATCCCCCATGGTCCTCTGTTAAGTTCCTCCTAATCCTTCTATACGTGCAAACATATGGTATTTGTCCTTCTCTGCCTGACTTATTTCACTCAGCATAACACCCTCAAGGTCCATCCATGTTGCTACAAATAACCAGATTTCATTCCTTCTCATTGCCATGTAGTATTCCATTGCATAGATAAACCATATCTTCTTGATCCATTTGTCAGTAGATGGACACTTAGGCTGTTTCTATGTTTTGGCTATTGTGGAGAGTGCTGCTATGAACATTGGGGTACATCTGCCCCTATGCATCAGCACTCTTGTATCCCTTGGGTAAATTCCTAGCAGTGCAGTTGCTAGGTCATAGGGGAGTTCTATTGTTAATTATTTGAGGAACCTCAACACAGTTTTCCAGAGGGGATGCACAAGATTACATTCACACCAAAAGTATAGGAGGGTGCCTGTTTCTCCACATCCTTGCCAGCATCTAGAGTCTCCTGATTTGTTAATTTTAGCCACTCTGAAAAGAATGAGGTAATAACTCAGTGTGGTTTTGATATGTATTTCCATGATGAAAAGAGAAACTGAGCATTGTTTCATGTGTCTGTTGGCCATCTGGATGTCCTCTTTGGAGAAGAGTGTGTTCATGTCTTCTCCCCATTTCTTTACTGGATTATTTGTTTTTTAGGTGTGGAATTTGGTGAGTTCCTTATAGATTCTGGATACTAGCCCTTTATCTGATATGTCATTTGCAACTTATCTTTTCCCATTCTGTCAGCTGCCTATTAGTTTTATTGATTGTTTCCTTCGCTGTGCAGAAGCTTTTTATCTTGATGAGGTCCCAATAGTTCATTTTTGCTCTTGGTCCCCTTGCCTTTGGGGATGTGTCAAGTAAGAAATTGCTGTGGTTGAGGTCAAGGAGATTGTTTCCTGCTTTCTCCTCTAGGGTTTTGGTGGTTTCCTGTCTCACATTCAGGTCCTTTATCCATTTTGAGTTTATTTTTGTGTATGATGTGAGAAAATGACCTAGTTTCATTCTTCTGCATGTTTCTGTCCAGGTCTCCCAGCACCATCTGTTAAAGAGGCTGTCTTTTTTCCATCGGATATTCTTTCCTGCTCTGTCAAAGATTAGTCAGCTGTATACTTGTGAGTACAATTCTGAGTTCTCTATTCTATTCCATTGGTCTATGTGTCTGTTTTTGTGCCAACACCATACTGTCTTCATGATTACAGCTTTGTAGTAGAGGCTAAAGTCTGGGATGGTGATGCCTCCCATTTTGGTTTTCTTCTTCAATATTACTTTGGCTATTTAGGGTCTTTTGTGGTTCCATACATATTTTAGGATAGTTTGTTCCAGTTTTGAGAAGAATGCTGGTGCAATTTTGATTGGGATTGCGTTGAATGTATAGATTGCTTTGGGTAGTAATGACATTTTAACTATATTTATTCTTCCAATCCATGAGCATGGAATGTTTTTCCATTTCTTTGTGTCTTCTTCAATTTCCTTCATAAGTTTTCTATAGTTTTCATCATACAGATCTCTTATATCCTTGGCTAGGTTTATTCCTAGGTACTTTATGGTTTTTTGTGCAATTGTGAATGGGATCAGTTTCTTGATTTCTCTTTTTGTTGCTTCATTGTTGGTGTATAAGAATGCAACCGATTTTGGGGCGCCTGGGTGGCTTAGTCGGTTAAGCGTCCGACTTTCGCTTAGGTCATGATCTCACGGTTCGTGGGTTCGAGCCCCGGGTCGGGCTCTGTGCTGACTGCCAGCTCAGAGCCTGGAGCCTGTTTCAGTCTGTGACTCCCTCTCTCTCTGACCCTCCCCTGCTCACGCTGTCTCTCTCTGTCTCCTAGAAATAAATAAAACATTAAAAAATTAAAAAAGAAAAAAAAAGAATGCAACCGATTTTGGTAAGTTGATTTTGTACATTGCAACTTGGCTGAATTCTTGGATCAGTTCTAGTAAGCTTGTGGTGGAGTCTGTTGGGTTTTCTATGTAGAGTATCATCTCATCTGCGAAAAGTGAAAGTTTAACTTGTTTGCCAATTCTGATGCCTTTGATTTCCTTTTGGCTGATGCTAGGACTTCCAGCACTATGTTGAACAACAGTGGTGAGAGTGGACATCCCTGTCGTGTTCTCATTTCAGGGGGAAAGCTCTCAGTTTTTCCCCGGTGAGGATGATGTTAGCTGTATTAGTATATGTATGTATTAATATTAACTAGTAAATATTAGATGTACTTGTCACCTACTATTTTATTGTCCATCTTTGTGGACCTTAATCTTATTTTGAGATTCTGTCAAAAACAGGAAGAAATAAAATGATAAATTTTCATGATAAATCACAAGTAAACAGTGTGTGTAGTGTGTGTGTGTGCTTCAAAAATGTCTGAAATACATATGAACATAAACTTTCAAATTAAAAAAAAATAAAAAAAGATTTCCTTTAACAAAATAGTTAGAGTTAATAAAATGCCCTAAGAGGATGGCCATTATTATTTTTAACAAAATAAGACTATATATGCATTGCACTTAAGTGTTCAAAATGTATTCATTATCACATTTGATTTATATTAGCTCGCTTGAAGCAAAAGCCATTTTACATAGCGTTATTACATTTTTATTCATTCTTACATGGAAAAAAGCTGAAATTAAGAAACACTGTGATGTAAGGTGACCCAGTAAATAAAGGTGATAAAGCTAAGTATAAAACAGTGCTCCAGCAAGTCCTTGTTTACACTGTCAAACAATGCTCCCTATCCAAGTACAGGAGTCATTTATCCACTACTTGTGATTGCACAGTATTTTGTGCATTATTTGTAAGATAAATAATGAATATATTGAACATAAGACTTATATATTAAAGTAATGATTCTGTTTTATCTTCAATACTTCCTTACAATTTATTCAATGTGGGAAATCTTTCCCGCCCTTGGATGTAAAACTGGCTAGGTCTCATTACTTTACATCTTACTCTTAGGTAGTAACAAGTCCTATAATCCCTTAAGACCCAAAACATTGTCTCATTTCAAAAATCATAATATACACAATTCAGATTATTAATCAGTGTTTCAATAAGTATTAAAATTGAGACTTCTCTTTCTCAAGGCCAAGGTCTATAGTTGGATGCCTTAAAATAATGAGAAGCTTGATTGTCCTTTGCTCTTTTTCCTCACATGCCTTCCTCCTTCCTCACTGGCTAGTGGCTTTTTCAGATTCTTCCAGGGTCAAATAAAGGAGGAAATATAAAGGAATAAATGTTTTTTCCTTGGCTGATTGTACCATATTCCCTGTGCCTGATATGTAGTTAAAGTATACTTTCTTACAGGATGATTGCATGGATACTTTGGAGATTTCCATAGCCATGGTGTTTCATTCTCCTGGCTGGATGCTCCTTATCCAGCCTCTAATTTCTCTCCAGACTCTCTCCCAAATATCACACTATTGGAGTCCCTTCATCGATCCCCGTTGGTCTTCTTGAGCAGCCCTTAAATGGCTTCTACCCAGCTCTCTTTCTTAAGGGCCCATAGCTGGTTCATTCATACGTACTTTGCCATAGCAAGTTCTAGGAGAATATGCCAGTCTCAAAGCAATAACAGTAATCTCCTGGCTCTACACCAAGCAGCTAGTCAGCTTTCATCCTCTAGACAGACAAGGTGAGCATCTGCCTCCAGGCTTGGGGCACCACTAGATAACTGAATGTTTTAATGTGAGTTCAATTAAGGTTGTAGTACAATAAGGATAAATGAAGCAATAAAAAATAAAAGGGAACTTTGATGTTTTTCTTTGAATTTTGTTCTTTATAAGTGCAGAGGGTCTAACTTAGTCCTTAAAATTCAAGTGTGCAAAATTACTAATGTTATTTTTCTATAAGTAAACAATTTCTATTCTATGCTCCCTCCCCCTGTTTTGCTGGGTAGTAAAAATAATCTTGGTCAATTTAGAGTAATTTCAATCGTTTTAGTTACTTACCTTTCTACCTAAAGACCCTTCACTGAGGTTATATCTAAGTTGCAAACCTCTTAGTATCACATAATTAACAGGTTTTATATGGTTCTTAATGGTCACTACATACTAATTTCCATCATGGGGTACATCTTTTCTCTCCCATATTTTCTATCATTGGCCCTTGTGTATGACAGCTGCATCTTCCTCCTCCTCAAAATAACCCCTCCCATGGTCTGCTGGTTCCTTTTTCCCTATCTGTGTTGCTCTCAACCTAACAGAAAAACATACTTTTGCTCTCTAGGCTATATTAAAGGAGAAGGAGCTCCTAAGAGGCCATCTTAGAGCTGTATCTTGAATACTCCATCCATCTGTACGCTTTTTTTTTTCTCTCCATGCCAGGAGGAGAGTGGATAGATGAGGTTAGAGGAAGAGTAGGGCAGATAAAAGTATACAGTTCGACACCTCTCTAAACTTCACTTGAGAAATATCAGGTCTCTTAGAATCCCAAGTTTTGAGTTTGATCTATAGTTAATTCCCATTAACCCAGAGTTGAAGAAACAAGGTACAGAGACTTTCTTATCAAGTGGTCCACCAATATGGCTGCTTGTTGTCCTCTTCTTCAACAAAAAATTTTCTTGGTGGGTTGGGAAAACGAGTTTTAATTGTTATTGTTGGTTTATTTTTGCACCTTGTCTTTTTTTCCCCTATTATTGTGTGCGTGTGTGTGTGAACGTATGTGTGTTTTAAAAATTACCTTTTATATTTGCATTTGAAAGTCAAACACCAGTACTTTCAATTTATTGTTGTTATTCTATTGTCTCATCCCTTTTCTAGGACATAAGCTCAGAACACCCTGGTTGCTGCTAGAATTGGGGCCAGGGTGAGAAGGGAGTGTTGAGTGGGGAGAATATATCATGCAACAATCAAAATACCAAGAAAAATATTTCAAAATATTATAGTGCTACATAATGACCAGGTTAATAGGGTTTCTTAGAGAAGGACTATATAATTTAGAGTGACAGTTTCATAAAATGTTCTATTATTTATTAAGTAAAAATCAATTATTTTCTGAGTCTTCAGTAATTTATGTCTAAAATAAGTATTCTGTTTAATACTGGGTGCATTATTAATCTTGAGGCAGTTATTAGGATTATTAAAATGAATAAAAATGGAATTTAGTTTCTTATAGAAAGGAGTGCCTAATAAAATGTCTTTTATTAATGATAAATAACATAATCTGAACTTTTATTATTTTCTCACCTATGAAACTGAATACTAAAACCCTCAGTTTGGGACACCTGTGTGGCTTAGGCAGTTAAGCATCAGACTTCAGCTCAGGTAATAATCTCATGCTTAATGGGTTCAAGGCCCATGTTGGGCTCTGTGCTAACAGCTCAGAACCTGGAGCCTGCTTCAGATTGTGTCTCCCTCTCTCTCTGCCTCTCCCCCACTTGCACTCTTTCTCTATCAAAAATAAATAAACATTTAAAAAATGTAAACCTTCAGTTTATCTCGCTCAATCACTGAAAGATCTAGTCAAATAAAAGTTTCCATAAAACCTATGAAAAAAAATCTGATATTAATTATACGTGTTAAGTGTAGTGATCAATATGCCCAAATTCTTTCAAATTGGATGTTGTCTATGCTTTCATGTGAGATTCCAAAATTATCTGAACATTTCTGAATTTTAAAACTATTCAATTATAATATAATTAGGTCTAATTGAAAACCATTTTGGAAGGGATGCAAGGTAAAATTACTATATGCATGTAATTATACATATATTTCTATAACTCTATGTAATATTTTTATCCTGCATGTTTACCAAAATCACACAGACACACTAGCAACATAATATTTTTTTAAAATAAGTTCTAACGTTAGTTCCTAATTAAGGAAAAACTTGAATACTGCTCTTCCTTGACACATAATATAAAATAAAGCCCCATTTCAGTGATTCTGTAGTCTGCTCCTAAGAAATCTAGAAAAAGAGTTGCAATGTGAGTCAAAGACAGAACACTGAAATTGATTCATATTTCACAGAGATCTACAGAACTGTGGATCTAGATTGCAGCTCTTAGCCACTAGCCAGCTTTGCCTGTATTTTCATGATAGGCTCTGTCTTCACTTTTTAAAATACTAACAGGCTTCTTGTGGGTGGGATCAAATGACTGCCCCTCTCCCTTCACCTGTGAAATTTCAGAGCCTATTTGAAAAGGGCCATTGTTTCCCAGGAATGCCAGGCCTAGTCCAGGAAAGAAAGTCTTCATTTCAACAGGAATTTGGAGCCTGCCTGAGAAGGCCAGCCAGTTTACTTGGTGAAAACCGGCAATTCATTCAAGTTCTGAACAGTTACTATCCTGGCCTTACTCTCTTACTCTCAACTCCTAAGCTTTATGAAAAATGTGGGGTTTTTTTTCCCTAAATTATAGGTGTGTGTGTGTGTGTGTGTGTGTGTGACAACAGAAAGAAGTAAGTATGTACACAGTGCAGCATGTGCATAGGCAGTGAGCTGATGAAGGAAACCTCTCATCAAACAGTGAGCTGCAGCCATGAGTATGAGACATAGGTTCTTCTGTTCCAATTCCTGCCCCTACAGTTACAGAATTTGACTACATTAACGTGACTAAGCTCATATGTTTAACAAGCATTTTGAAATAGGTTCCCAGTAAAATATATTTGCACAAAAATACGAAACAAAGATACAATACTTGCATTCAAGACCTGGACAGAAGGCTCCTGTCTGAAGCACATCAAAAATAATTTCTAAAGTAAAATTAGCACCAGAAGCCAAAAGAATATATTGCTCTAAAACAAACAAACAACAACAAAAACAAAACACTTCATACTGAGATACAGAGTCACATCTTTCTTGTTACAGTCTACAGGGGCTGACTATGAATTTACTACCTAAAATTCCTACTGTTTAGAGTTCTCTGACATTTTCTACAAAATGACTTGGATGTTTTCCAAGATTTGTTCACTCTACTAATAAGATATTTAAGTTCACAGAATCCTTATTAAGAAAATCTACCGTTGCTCCTCAAAAATTTCAAAACATCACTCAAGCATTCAAACTGACTAAAATGTAACAAAAAACCCCAATAATAATGTCAATGAGCTTGAAAGCAAAACACTTACTCTTATGTGTGTTATTAGCAGAGAAGGAAGCAGTGATGCCAATACAGCCTCAGGATAGGATTTTGGAAATACTTTTTTTCAAAGCAAGGGCAAGCAGTTTTAAATACGAACTTACATTACTTTCTTTATTCACCACATGAAGATTATGGAAAGCTTTGTATTTTATATTTTTATTTTATGTTTCTCTATACAACCCAGGTTTAATCTCTCATTTAACAATAAAGTACCATTACTTTGTGATGAATTGCCATGTAATTATTTTCCAAAAAGAATGTTCTAAAATTAGAAAACAGAGTTAAACAACAGCTAATCAAGTCAAACAATGACATTTTTTTCTTTGGTTTTCCTTCATCAGCTGTTTCCTGTGATCTTGTAAAAAACCTGATGTTGTAACATTATTAGTCATTGGACTTTAGGAAAGATGGGGCACAAAAGGAAGCTTGTCCTTTTGAGACCTGGTTTTGAATCAGTTACAGACTACAGAAAAATACTCTTTTGTGGCTGCTAAAGTTCAGGAATGAATTCTGGCAGTCTTACCCAATTCCCTAAAGCAGAGTCCACATTACCAACATCTAATTGGCAGGCTTTGCTTGTAACTCCCACTAGGGGCCAGGGTAATGAATGGATTTAGCGAAGGTGTCCTGAGTCATCTGTAGAGTGGCTGGTCTAGGCAGTGAGGCTCTTCCTTATAAACTCCCCAGACATGTCACTCAAGGAAAAGAGAGAGGCCTATGAATTTGTATAACAGTGACAGACTCGGCAGTTTTATTAAATTGTATTCCTAAAGATGGTCATTTTCTTTATTTGATCTAGAAAAGCAACGGAATCTTAGGAAAGAAAACATTCTTGTTGGATCACTTCATTGCTAAATTTCCATTCCAAAATCTTTTATATTTGACTTGAATATGACTTATAGTTGAAAGTGACTTCCCCCAAGCCTATGACAGGTTATTTTTTAGGTAGTCAGGGAAGAAATTTGGCTTATCTTTGCCTAGAAAGCAAAAGATCAAGGGTGAACCAAAAGTCAGATTCCTACTCTGACAAGGTGAGGTTCTGAGAATAACATTATGTCATTTCTTTCTTAACCCTTAGGTTTGGTGTATGAGGATTTACTTTCATACATTAAGTAATTTTTACTACTATATTATTCATTTACTCCCTCTAGTTCTATACATATCAATAGCATTAAATATTTAATATCAATTCATTTTTATCTTGTTATGTCTTTAAATCATTTATGCCAAATTCTATCTGAAATACTTTTGTATCTGCCTCTTTAGCAAAGTTCCAACAGTCTTCCAAATCTGGCAATCAAGACTGAATACTGACTACACTTCAGTGGTAATACTACTGTCAAGTTGAAACTAGAGAAGTAGGGAAAGTTGAGAACAAAAACAAAATGGCAGTCATGCCAAAAATAATGAATGAATGTTGAAGAAAGCACTCTCACTTTCTATCAAGAGACTTATGATGAAGTAATATTATTTACTTTCTTACCAAACATTTTCAACATAGATTCCTCTTGAACTAATTCATAAGACATTGCAATCCAAAAGTTGCACAGAATTATGTCATCAGACAATTTTCATTCTTTCTTATGTTTTTAAGCTCATTCCCTTTCTTGAAACAACCAATGAACATATATACTACACATACTACAATTTTTTAAATGAATAAAAAGATAAAGAGAAGTTTCAATAACAAAATCTACATTGCAAAGTTAGGTGCTTTGAACTTTCTCATCACCTTTCCAGGGTTTCCGCATGGGCAGCCTAAAAGACAACTCAGCAACTGAATGGAACTACAAACAATGGCTCCTTCACAAGTGGGTCTTTAATTGATTACGGCTGTGTTTATGGAAGCAGAAGAGAATTTACACAAGATGACAGATTCCCTTCATTTTAAGGGGGTTTTACTAGCATTCGCGTGGTAAGAGTCGTTTCTCTGTTGACTAGTCCTACTATCTTTCCCCACATATACCCACCTGATAACTACCTATGTGAATGAACATTAAAAATGATTACTTTAAACCACTTTTTATTAGAAATATCTCCTCAGGTTTTTTTAGTGAAGTAAAATTTACACTTTATATATAAGATACAGCTTGTGTTTAGAGAATCCAAACAAGGTCTTGCTTTGCTATATATTCATATAAATATTAGACAAAATATTAGACAAAATAATAGAAAATTCTTAAAACTAAATTTAATGGGGGACTCTCTTCTTTCAATTTGTTTAAGAAGCTGCAGAGATGGGAAATTTTAAATCATATGATGTGGCTCTCTCATCCAGGTAGTAAGATCTACCTTTATCATCTAATTATCTAAAAATTTCTGACTTAAAATTTTGTTGCATTTTTATAATTTCTTAATACAAGGGAGTACTATGGTCTTTCTAGTAATTTGGGGCAGACACAATTTAAGATTCAGCTATATTAACCTCTAATTCCAAAATGCTTTTCATTTGTCTGTTAATAGTGACCTCTACAGGTCTACTATAACAATAACATAGTATCTGTAGGTAGCTGCTCTGAGTCAAAGGTTTATCCAATAAAGAACAGTGGTATAAATTGTACTACTAAGTTTAAAATATTAGATGCACCATGTCAGTTTATATTTTAAATCTTTAAACCCCACAAAAATCAACAGGTCTCATAGATATCTGTGTATTCTAATTTAAAAACAAAGTGATATCGGACAAGGTCGTAGATGATTTAGTCAAAGAAAGTTAATAAACTTTGATAACTCCAAAGACGAAAACCTAAAATGTATGTTAATGGCAATCTTTTTGTAATGTAAAATTAAGAAAAAACATTATATTACGGGTATGGCTTCTTTCCTAAAACCTGTGTAAACATGAGTTGATGTAAAAGAACAAATCTGTCTTATCTTATAGCATTAAAAGCAATTTATTCCTCACTCACCATGGACTTCTTTCCAAGCCCAAATGAGTAGTTGTAAAACTTTATTTTTAATAGATTATATACCTTTATTTTATTAACACAGTATTAATTCATTGATTTTAAATGACAATATACTTTGATAAATCTATAAAAATAAAATTTCTCTGTATGCAATATTAAATTTTATAATTCTATACAAATGAACTGGGAAATATTTCAATATTGCTTAAATTACAGTTACCATTATGAATTTTCAAGATAAAACTTTCTCTGACTCAAGCCACCAAAAAATTTGATCAATCCAATGACTAAACTACTTAATTATAGTTATTTTCCTCTATTGAAACTAGACACTCTAATGAACACCTTAAAAGTATAAATTAATATAAACTTTCTGACTCCAACCTCTTATCTTTCCATCTATTCATTTATCTTTTACGTCACTGAGTACTCAAGATTATTTTTTTTTAAATGTTTTGTTTATTTCTAGGAGAGAGAGAGACAGCGTGAGCAGGGCAGGGTCAGAGAGAGAGGGAGTCACAGACTGAAACAGGCTCCAGGCTCTGAGCTGGCAGTCAGCACAGAGCCCGACGCGGGGCTCGAACCCACGAACCGCGAGATCATGACCTAAGCGAAAGTCGGACGCTTAACCGACTAAGCCACCCAGGCGCCCCTGAGTACTCAAGATTATTGATATATTTTTATTTTCTCCTTGCCTTATACTTCAAACATTTTCTTGTCAACATCCTACACTCCTTGGCACTTTACCATTACATGCCAGTAGGCTAACATAACCCTAACTTCAATGATACCTTTCTGATTTATATAGGCCTATTCTCAATCAGAGGAGCTAGCAATTTTAGATTATGTTTAGAGTTATAATGTCCCCAATGACAAACCTGAACATTGGAATAGTGCAGGAAGACCCTCCCTCAGGGGGTCAGTGAAGGACCAAGCCCCTTGGATCCCTAAAATTTGGAGTTATGGAGCCTAGCCACAGATTTGACCTAAAGCACAGGAGTGCTGTGCTGCCTGGCAGGTGGGCAGTTCAGACGCAGGCAGGGTGAAGACAGGGACCTGATGGAGGCCAGGGACACAGGAAAAGTGATTATCTGCTCTTCGTTAAGGCTTCCTGGAGGGTGGTGGGCATAAACTCCCCATTCAGGGTCAAGAAAGTAGGGCAATGCCATTTTCACCCTGTCCATAAGCACTGATCAATGTCAGGGACAAAACAATGCCACCTAGTGGAGGCAGGAGCCACCAACACCAATCCCCACCACCCTGCACCTGCAGGCATGTCTACACTAGAGCAAGTCCCTCTGAGAATCTGTGCAACAGGCTCTTCCCCAGAAGACCAACACAAACCCTTTGTGCACCACGTCTAGGGATCATGGGGTACAGCAAAAGCTTTGGATCTAGGGGAAATAGTATATAGCTTCCTTCTTATTTTTTATTTTATTTTTATTATTTACTTTATTTTTAAAATATTTTTATTTTATTTTTATTTTACCTTTTACACTCATTTATCTATTTATGTATTTATTTTATCTTTTTTTGGATCTAGCTTCTTTTAATGAACAGACCAAAGTGCACCTAGGATCTCGCTTCACTTTCTCCCCCCCCCCCCCCCCCC